>NC_136626.1:32714930-32812430 GCF_933228915.1 Telmatherina bonti
ATAGATGGGAATCAGGGAGCAATGCTGCTTCGGTTCTCACGGAGCCCTCAGGGGGCTCCTCAGTGTTGTTGATGAGCCAGGAAACTCCAGGTTGAGGGTAACCACCACTGGAACGACACAGGAAGGTGGTCTCCTCACCCTCTGTTGCGTCTTCCTTCTTCACCTGGGGAATGCTGAAACTAGCTACCAAGAAACACCCAAGACAGAAATTAGTTCCTTTTATATCAGGGGTGTCAAACATATGGTTTGGGGGCCATGCAGGCTCACCAGATGCTCCAATGTGGTCCGAAGGATTCATTTAGTTAACGTAAAAATGACAAAGGCATTAAATTTTTTTTTTTTTTTTTTTTTTTTTTTTAAAGTAGGCCAATATATAGCTTTTTATTCCCCAACTTGTCCATGTGAAGTTGCATTCTTTGTCTAAATAAAACATTCATTAAATCTGATTTCAGTGAGTAAGAGGTGAGTCAGTTCAGGTCATGACACACATGGAAATGTGCACACATGTATGTTTAAAATAACTTGTAGATATTGAAAAGTTTCTTTGTTCATAATGTAAAATACCAGATTTTTTTTTTTCATCTCCCGGATTAAACGTTTTGGGATTTTGTAGATCTACTGGGATCCATGTAAGATGTAATGCACATGAAAATGAGTAACAAGCTCATGCTTACTTTCTATCTCTTGTATGAGAGACTATGAGTTTAAAAACTGATTGTATAGATTTATATCTGGGGCAAAATATTGTTGACACTGCAGTTATTTTCTCAAGAAATTTCCGGTTTTTCAGAATATTATTTCAAAGGATAGTTCACTTAAACAGCTTGATAATACTTGCACTGAAATACTAACTAACTAACCTGCTATCCTGAGGCAGACTGTGCAAACCGGTGCGCTCTGATTCCCTCCTGAAACAATGAAAAGACTGTAAAACGCCGCGTCTGCAGGATAAACTGCTGGCAGCTCCAGGGAGAAAGTCCCAGTCAGTGCAGCATCAGGCGACAAACTGGCGAAGTTCATGCTCCATATCTCCACATTTCCACTCGTTTCCCATCTTGATCTGAGAAGGACAGCTTCATCTTTCCGCCACTCGATGGAGAAATTGGCAGAAATTGGCAGGTGGGGGTAGAAGCAGGGCAGCGCCACCGGCTGACCCACCACCCCCAGAACGCAGTCTGATCCTGGGCAGAGAAGACGGACATCAGCTCGGAACTTTTATCCAACTTCTGTAGGAGTGTGTGTGAGACAAGTGAACTCACCCTGACAAGCGCACACGCACAACAGGCAGTGTAGTAGTACTGCGCGCCACCGTGCCACCCGCATCACGCGCGCACGCGGACAAATTAGCGCACAAAGGTTTAAGAAACTGTTCAATAATGCCGAAACTTTCTTAGAAAACCAACAAGGTGCATTTGTCACGATAAGCCGAACACACACCAGATCCGTCTGTTTCACTTCCTCGTCTTCTGCCCAACCTCGCACGCACGCACGCACGCACGCGCACACGCACACACACACACACACACACACACACACACACACACACACACACACACACACACCTCCCTCTCTGAGGATAATCTTCGGTCATGCTTCAGCTTGTTGGGTCATACCTGCTGTCTTACGTCCTCTGTGATTCAACAGAAAAGAACTAAAAAACTGATGTCTCGTGCGGGTTAAATGTAAGAAACTCGAGGCCTGTTCGCAAAGATCCGGATAAAGTCATTCCCGGAATTTGGTCAGACCTATTTCGCTGCTTTTTTAGGTCACATACACACCCACATGTTGAGATTTGAGAAGAAAAAAAAAAGAAAAAAAAAAAGAAAAACACCTCACGCAAGTAAAAACGAAACGAAGAGAATAATGAAGGAAAAGGGAGCAAATAACCTAGCAGTGGTACTAAATTCGGTTCTAATCCAGCAGGTTTCCATGTGTCCCTGCTCCAACACAGCTGGCTCAAATGAATGAATCATTGGTCAGAAGCTGATAGGCTGTTAGTTTGATTCAGGTGTGTTGAAGCAGGAATACATAAAAAAAAAAAAAAAACCTGCTGGATTGTGGCCCTATGACTCTATGGAGTTCCTCTGAGAAAACATTCAGCTGTTAAATCACAGGTTTAATCTACATCAAGTATATCCTTTTTCTTAGAACAAAATCGTATAATCAGTATTATTCATATATCAAGTTGGGATGGTTAATGTTAGGGTAAGAGGAAATAATATACTGCATTCCCCAATTAATCTAGATGTATGTATACGGTGGTAAAAATATCATTTGATGATAGCAGTGTCAGATATATCTGAATGTGTTTAAATATCATTCTGCTGGACACTATAAAAAGCATCTACATTCACATCAGAGGTGTTTGATGTAAAAAAAACAAAAAAACAACCCACTTTGGATGAAGGAGCTGGGGTGTCTGCAGTCAGTCCTTATGGAGACTAAAGATGAACAGCAAACTGAGGAGAAAAAACATCTTTTCAGGGTGGAGATATGTGATTCAAAAAACAAAAATAGTCTAAATCTGAAGAAGATAGAATTTCTTTTACTCCAGAGAACACAGATCAACAGAACAATCCACACAGATTCTTCCAAAACCACATGCTGTAAACTTCAAACTGCTTGCAGCTGAAAACTATCCAATGGTCAAACTGCTGCGTGTCAGGACACAGAATAAACTATAAACAGTTTAATATGACCTAACAGGTTTAACATCAGATACCTGAGCTGGAATTTCTTCAAATCCTGATGAGATTAGAAGAAAAGATGTCCACACTGGAGGGAGAAAACTGAGGCTGTTTTGACCAAAGTGCAGAAAAGACAGAGCTGCACTTTCCAAATGGGTATGTACTTGTAGGTAGGCCTACCTATTTTAAAAAGGAATAACTTTTTCTGTCTTTTATATATTTTTGACATGACATCAGTTTGTTATGAGGTTAATCGGTTCAGGTTGTCTGTTATTACACACATGTGGAAATGTTGTACCCTACCAAGCAAAAGTTTCCGATACATGTGATGACCTGCTTTGTGGATTTTCCTCTGTACGTTGTAATGAATGTGTCAACGAGTAAATATGTCAAATAAATAAAATATGTAAATGAAATAATTACAAAGATAACAGTAAATGTTTATTTAGATTAAAAAATGTAATAAAATGTACATAAATATATTTCATTAAGTTAATTCAGTGTTAAAAATATAATCAACAAACTTTATGACTTTTCATTTAAAAAATATTTAAAAATATTAGATATTAAATGTATACGTATATATATATATGTACACACACATATATATATATATATATATATATATATATATATATATATATATGTATACATATATATATACATATACATATATATATATATATATATACATATATATACATATATATATACATATACATATATATATACATATACATATATATATACATATATATATATATATATATATATATATATGTATATATATACATATACATATATATATACATATATATATACATATATATGTATATATATACATATACATATATATATACATATATATATACATATATATATATATATATATATATATATATATATATATATATATATATATTTAAAACTAAAAAAAATTTAAAAAAAATTTTTTATTATCTAATTCATAATGAGTGAAGAATATTTTTAAAAATTCCTATTTTTTTTATTATTTAAGTATATAGGTTTTGCGATTTTAAATGATCATTTTACGTAGACGTTACACAGGAAGTGACAAAACAGGAAGTGTTTTTCGTTTTTTATTCCCTGAGTTTAGCTTGCTAGGAAACTTTCTACAGGCAAACTGCGTTGTAAAAGAAAAGAAAATGTCCTAAAAATGTGTATCAGAATTAATACCAGTCTAGTATAGACACTTTATATGTAACTATAAACAGGTTGAATTTTATATGAAGAATAAAAATGTCACTTAGAACTCTGCGCCAGGAACAGGTTGCCTGTAAAGTCCTTCTCCGCGGATTTTTATCCCATCAACATATCTAAACTCAAAACACACCGCAGTTGCAGTAACATGCAGTCGTTTTTAAGAACGAACAGCGAGAATTAAACTTATTAAATATGTCACATCAGAAACCTGACAGTAATTTAGACAGAGGAACCGACTTGTAATGTAGTTTGAACTTTTAGTTTGTTCAGAGAGCAAAGTTACAGAAGCCCAGTGACCCGCAGCTGTCACCTTTAATTGCAATGTGGACGATGCCAACATGTCAACACTGACGATCATAGGGTCGTGGTTTCCTCTCGTGCAGCGGCCCTGCACGCGCAGCTGCGTCAGGGCAGCAGCGACCTGCAGAGTCCTCCACAGACACCACGCTGCTGCTGGATTCAGGGTCCTACAGCATCAACAGAGAGATCCATCCCACCCGCACTCAAAGGGGCTCGCGATCTCCGCGTGCAGACTGAAGAGCACGAGGGACAGCAGCAGCAGCGGATACCCAGAGGAGGAAGAAGTGGTCGATGAAGATTTCTCGGAGGACAGTGAGGTAGAGGAGCTGTTTCAGCAGCAGGTTCCTGTTGGGATCGGAGAAGGACAGCAGAGGGTGTTCATCGTCCACCCTGATGTGAAATGGGGGAGCAGGAAGCAGCATCTGACCACAGGTAACAAAAGCTGCCTACATACGCGAAATTTATGGTAAAAATTAGGGGTGTGACGATATGCTTTTGCCCCGATTCGATTCCGATTTTTTGGGTGTCGATTCGATTTAAATTGCGATTCTCACAATTCTCCAATATTGCTGTTATTTTCGTAGATTAAAAACAACTTTTTTTGCTCCTCATTTTTCTTGATTTCAATGAGGAACAAAAAACACAGGAGCCAGACCATCATTTTGCTGCTATAATGCCCAAGAACACAAGTAAAAAGTTCAATAAAAACAGTAAGAATTTATAGTGCATTAATTTTATTTATTTAAAAAAAAAAAAAAGATTTTTTTAACAAAAAAAATCGAATTTAAAATTGTGAAGAAAAAAAATCCCGATTTCCAATTTTTCGATTCGATTTTCCCACCTCTTGTAAAAATGCAGGGCCGGATTAAAAGTTCAGAGGCCCCGGGGCCCAAAGTGTTCCAGGGGCCCCCTTCCCACTGCAACATTGTGAAAATTGTGAATCATACACTGTGAAACGACATCTATCAGCCAATGGTACCAATAGAAATACACTAGACACTGTGGTGTAACTATCTGGCTTTTATAAACATTTTGTCTCAAGTCCAAACTGCTGGTGTCTTCCCCACTTTGGCCCCAAGTGGTCATGGGCCCCTGGGCCTGCGCCCATAATCCCCATTGGATAATCCAGCCTTGTAAAAATGGCATATAAATGTGCTCACTGGTTACTTTGCAAGCTCCACCTGTTAAACTGTATGTTATTAGAAATATTTCATCAGTCAATCACGTGGGAGCAACTCAACCCGATAAGTCATATAGACATGATGAAGACGACTTGCTGTTCAAACTGAGCATCAGAATGAGGAAGAAAGGAGATTTTAGTGACTTCTAAATCAGCATTGTTGCTGGTCTGAGTATTGACAGCGATTTTCACACACAACCATCTCTAGCACTTTGAATTGTCTTGTACATGAAAGGTGCTATACAAATAAACTTGCCTTGCCTAGTGTTTCCAGAGAAGAGAAAATATCCAGCGAGCAGGAGTTGTTTGGACCAGAATGTCTTGTTGATGTCAGAGGTCAGAGGAGAATGAACAGACTGGTTGGAGATGATGGAAAGACAACAGGAAGTCCAGTAAGAACTGGTTCCAACCAAGATCTGCAGAACATCATCTCTGAACACAACACGTCCAACTCTATAGAAGATGGAGAAATGTTGCTGGTCTGATGAGTCTCCATTTCAGCTCCTCATTCACATGGTAGGATCAGAATCTGCTGGAAACATCATGACAACATGGATCCATCCTGCCGTCAGGATCAACAGTTTAGACTGCTGATAGTGTTTCAATAGTGGGGGGAGGTTTTCTTGTCCCACTTTGGTCCCCTTAGTACCAACATGACATGGTTTAACCAGCACAGCGTACCTGAGTCCTGCTGCTGACCATGTCCATCCCTTTCTGAACACAGTGTAGCATCTTCTGATGGAAACTTCCAGCAGGATGATGCACCATGTCACAAAGATCACATCATCTCCACCATGACGATGAGTTCACTGTCCTCCAACGGCCTCCACAGTCACCAGATCTACATCCAGCAGAGCAGCTTTGGGATGTGGTGGAACGGGAGATTCTCATCATGATGTGGTGGAACTGTGTGATGCTTCATGTCAACTTCTCTTGTCTGGACCATGGACTAAACGGAGGCTCAGAGGGGACCGGGCCTTCGCGGTGGCACCTAAACTATGGAATGAGTTTCCTTTATGTATGAGACAGGCCTCCTCTATATCTGTTTTTAAATCTTCTCTGAAGACCCATTTGTTTACGCTGGCTTTTTATACACAATGATAAGTTGACGTTTTTTATCTGATTTAATTTTGATTGTCTTTTAGTTGATTGTAATTATTTTACTTTTAGTTGTAGTATTTTTACATTTTAATTGTCCTCTTGTATGTTATTTATTCTGTTTTAGTTTTAACGCCCACAATGTGGCACTTTGTTCAACGCTGTTGTTTTTAAAATACGTTATAAATTGCATTGCATGGCATGTCAAAACAGAGCAAAAACCTTGTTGAATCTCTTTGACACCAAAAAGTAAGGACGTTCTGAAGCAAAGGAGGTCTGACCTGGTCCTAGCATGGTGGACCTGATAAAGTGGCCATTGCTTATATTTCTTTATTTAAACTATGAACTGGTGTGTTTACAGCCGAGCTGATGATGGCTGAAGCTGAGGGGCTTGTGAACACTTTGGACAACTGGATAGTGGTGGACAAGATCATCCTCTCCACCAAGACACCAGAGAAGAAGAGGATATTTGGCAAAGGAAACTTCCAGTCTCTTACAGGTACCGCCCACTTGCTGTAAACAGTAGCCTCACGTCAGCATGCGTGTTCTCATGTGAATTACATGTGCTTTACTCCATCAGAAAAAATCCGGCAAACAGCAGGAATCACTGCCGTGTTTGTGAATGTGGAGCGTCTGTCTCCTTTGTCTGAGGTCAGCGTCTCTTAAGTTTGCTAACAGTTCTGCACATCAGCTTTCATTCACTGATGAGTCTCTTATTTTAATAAAAAAAATATATATATCGCTCTAGAGGGAGTTTGAAGAAGCCTGGGGGGTGAAAGTCTTTGACAGATACTCGGTGGTCCTGCACATTTTCCGCTGCAATGCCAGAACCAAAGAGGCCAAGTTACAGATCTCCCTTGCCGAGATCCCCTTGTTAAGGTAAACAAACTTCCCATCATTTCAGAGAGATTCCTGATGAGCCTCGGCATGTTAAACCCAACTTTCTCATCATAATTACGGCAGATCTCGCCTAAGACATGAATTGGAGAACTTGGATCAGCAGGGAGGAGGATCAAGATACATCGGTGGCTCAGGTAACGCAGCATCCACAGCAGCCCTGCAGCACGGAGACTTGATCTGCTGTAATGATGGGCTCTTACAGGTGAGACGCTGTACGAGGTCCAGCAGAGGCTGCTGAAAGAACGCGAGATGAAAATTCGCTCAGCTTTGGAAAAACTTCGGAGAAAGAGACAACTGCTGCGATCTCAGCGCAAACACAGAGAGTTCCCCGTTGTGTCTGTGTTGGGATACACCAACTGCGGTGAGTCAGCGGTCCAGCTGAGCGACACCGAGCTCGTATCTTAAATTTAATATTACAATGCAGGTTTTTTTTTTAAAAAAAGATTTTTGCCTTCATCTGTGCAGGAAAAACTACTTTGATCAAAGCTCTAACCGGCGACCGCAGTCTCCAGCCCAGGAACCAGCTTTTCGCAACCCTGGATGTGACCGTCCACGCCGGCCAGCTGCCCAGTCACATGACTGTGCTGTATGTGGACACCATCGGCTTCTTATCCCAGCTGCCCCATCAGCTCATTGACTCCTTCTCCGCCACCCTGGAAGATATTAAGCATTCAGTATGGAACCTTATTAGCATTTATCACACATTAGCAACAGGAGCGGCAGCTTCTGCTTGTGTACTTTGTTGTAAAAGCTTTAAACTGGCTGAAGTAAAACTAACCAGGAGTTTTTAGCAGATGAAAACATGAGCAGCTAAAGATTTATTTACAATAACAACTTATTACACGTCATTTTTTTATTTAAGAAAAACTGAGCCGAAATGCTGCAGCAGTGGGGGACAAACGAAGTCCACTCGTTCTGCAGCCACAGGGTCCGTAGCGGCCAGTCGCTGCTGATCAATGCACTCGATTAACTGTTGACGAAAGGGATCAAATCAAAGATACTTTATTCATCTGCAAAGGGAAATTCAAGGTTCAAGCCAGCTCATCCAAGGTTTGACATACAGACATGTAACATCATGACAAAAAATTACAGAACCAAACTGAAGCTTAGGCCCCGCAGCCAGTTTTACCGGCGCCGCCTTATAACAGACAAGAACAGAGATACATTAGGATCATAGGGAAAAAAATCATGTAACTCCGGACCGCGCCACTAGACGACGCTGTCTGGAGAGAAAGGGAAATCAGCTGTATAGAAGAAGTGACTTGGACAGGTTGTTGGTCTACAGCAGGTTTGTCAAAACCCAGTCCTGCAGGGAATCCGGGAGGTTTTTGTTGTTTCCCTGCACCAACTCACCTGATTCAAATCAAATGGATCCAAAAGCTTCTTGTCAACCTATTCTTTCTTTTTGGTCAGGTGTGTTGGAGCAGGGAGACAACAAAAACCTGCAGGATACCGGCGCTCAGGGACTGGAGTTTGACACCTGTGATCTACAGCAGGGATCCTCAATCCTGGTCCTCAAGGCCCAGTTTCTTGCGTGTTTTCCAAGTCCCAGCTGCAACACAACTGATTCAAATCGGCGTGTATTTAGCAGACATGTGCAGAGTTTGTCTGAGTCTGAGTCTGGTGTGTTCCAGCAGGGACATCAGGAAAACCTGCAGAACACTGGGCCTTGAGGGCCAGGATTGATGACCCCTGGTCTACAGGATTACAGGTGAGGTGTGTAATAATCATAAATGAGCAATTTGTTGCTGGCCATCAGGAAGTACGGTGGCTGAGAAGTACAAAACACATTTTCATTTTTAAAAAAAAAAGCACATTCATTTTAAAACAAAACGACGTTTAGAAAACCTCTTTTTATAATACAAAAAACAATTTTATATCTCATGAACGACATTTGCAAATTTGAAAACAAATGCACATTTTTGGAAAAATGTAACACTTGTGGAAGTGGCAAAAGACAAATGCAAATCCCGAAACAAATAAACTATAGATGGCTTTTAACAGAACAGGAACTTCCTTAATAATATGCGGTGATGTTGTCATGTTT
Source organism: Telmatherina bonti (assembly GCF_933228915.1). NCBI lineage: Eukaryota > Metazoa > Chordata > Actinopteri > Atheriniformes > Telmatherinidae > Telmatherina > Telmatherina bonti. Next base: position 32,724,367 of record NC_136626.1, read on the forward strand.
TAGTTTAAACAAATTATTTGTAGTTCAGCTACACACTGCTGGTCGGCGTCGGTTCTTTTAGGACAAGAACTGTACGCAGCGTCATGAAAGTGTTCCAGAGCTCGTCCACACAACATAGCAGTGAAAACTGGCTGAAACTGACTCTGCATAAACGGCAAAACATTGTTCAGATAACAGAAACCTCACGAAACACGCCACTGACTTCCTGCTACTCTAAGAAGAGGTCATCTCTACGATAGACGGATGGATGGATATAGGACGGATGGGAAATCCCCTCTCTGTCATTAATTTGTTACAGGATTTGTATTTGTGTTTGCCTCTCGTACATTTCTCTCTGCGCTTGTACAAGTTTTCTAAAATTGTTTCCTAAAATGGACATTTTTATTATTTGCCAATATATTTTATGAAATCTAAATGCGTTTTGGACTTCTCAGCCACCGTAGAAAAGATTTATAAATTCATTTCTAAACAACTTTGTGTCCTGCAAAAGCAAGAGCGTGCATTATTGAGAGAAACGTAAATAACGGACAGCACAAGCCTCGGTTTGCTTGTTAAAAGTTCATGACATTACAAACTGTATAATTATGGTGTGTCTGAAAAGGTTGCCAGAAAAACTAAACTAAAGAGAACATGACAGCATGGCTTAGATTTGCAAAGCTACATGTAAATAAAACCAAAAGACTTCTGGACAGATGAGATGTTTGGTCATAATGCGACGCATTTTACAGGAGCAAAAAGCAGAACATAATTTATGATTTATAATGTTGTTGCGTAGCGCCGAGTCAGACTGTAGCCTGTTAGCTCTGGCGCAGCTCTCCAATAGAAATACATGACGAATGTTGATCTTAATCTGTCCCTTTCTTCCTCCAACAACTTCTTCGTCAATGATTGTTGTTGTTTTTGGGAGTGATGTCAGATCCTGGTCGTCATCAGATAAACATTTCGTTTTGTTCTCTGCCATTTCACCTTGAAAATACCCGATGCCATTGCTTTATTCAACTGGAGCCTTTTCTAGGGAGGGAGGGCTGTGAGAGGCGAGAGGAGGCGCATGCAGCTGGACCAGCTGCTAAACTGGAGATCAATACAGAGACGGTGTGTGACGGAAGGCTATACTCCAGATTTACATTGAAACTTTTTTTTAAAAATTCCTTGATGCTGATGATGTACACCTCCATTGATGGTCAGTGTCGGGAGAATACAGAGATAGTTCCCACATTCACCTTAGAAACACTATAAGGGTCCAGAAAGAAGGGAAGACTAAGTTTATGATAGCAAGAGTGGATACTTGACTATAAAACCTCCTTCATCTCCATGGAAACTAGCAGGACCTTCATGGTTCATTTTAAACAAAAGCAGGTTGATAAGAAAAACATTAACAGAGTTTTAGAGCTGGAATAAAACAGCAAAAGTAGGACATTATTTCTGTTTCTGGCTGCTGGCTCCCAGAGTTTCTGCCCACCGTGATGAGACGGACCTCTTCGCAATCAGCATTTAATTAGCTTTAATATGACATCTTGTTTATGGTTTTTCTTTAAGTAAAGAAGTTGGCAGAAGCTTTACAGTGGATAAAGCCGTTTTCATGTTTTGTGTGGATACCTGTGCTTGCTACGGTCTTTTAGCAGAGTTTCATTCATTCATTATCCTAATTGCTTAGTACGATTAAGGGTCACGGGGAAGCCGGAGCCTATCCTAGCTGTCTTTGGGTGAAAGGCAGGGTTCTTAGCAGAGTTTCTCTCCATCATTTTGCTGCACTACATGTTGGATTGCTGCTTCCTAGTGTGTTCAGACATCCTCTGTACTGCACACACCTGGCGCTGCACCGTGTGAATATAAAATGTGATGCCATCTGATGACTGAGGTTTGACCTGAAACTGAGTGACAACAGAACAATGATCCCAAACCCAGACTTTAAAGCGGTGTGCCTGAATAAATGCTGCTCGAAAATACTGAAGCAAACATCAATGATTTGGGCAACATTCCTCAAAACATTGTGAGATGGATTACACCCCACAGAAAATGATTACTTTAAGTTGCTAGTTCTGCTTCTCGTGACTCCCAGTATGCACTTAACGTTTTTTCTGACGTTTTTTTTTTTTAATAAAGGACACTCTGCAACTTAAGTCATTACTTAAGTTGTTTTTCTGAGGTTGCATTTATCTAATTATAAAATTTGTGTTAAGAGCCGACAGAGAAATCTGCTCCATGTCCTCATTTAATGATTAAACACGTTTTTTGTTTTTTTTTATAGCATTTGTAAGGAGTTGCTGAGTAAGTTCTTGCCCTTCTTTTGCTTCCAGGATCTTTTGGTTCACGTGAGGGACATCAGCCATCCGGAGACGGTGAATCAGAAGGCCAACGTTCTGAATGTCCTGAAGAATCTGCAAATCCCAGACAGGCTGATGAGCTCCATGATAGAGGTCCACAACAAAACCGACCTCATTGCCGAGTGAGAGCTGCAGCAGTCTGTTGGTTTTATCGATTCACTGCAGGAATCAGTCGGGAAGTCATCATTTTAAGAACTCTGGTCAATTTCCTGACTCTCATGCAACATCTTTCTTTGGCAATCTGCGTGTTTTTTATTGTCTGTTTGTGGCTTTCATACTGTGCAAGTTACATTTATTCTAGGGAACAGACACGTGCAGAGATAAAGTCTCATGTTAACTTGTTTGAAACCGAAAATGTAGATTAAGATAAAATAATCCTATAATAATATAATAATCCTATAATAAAATAAGATAATCCCCCACAGAAAACTAATAAAGGAGGCAATGTGAATTTCTCCTGTGGGGGACTAATAAAGGATTATAATTTAAGTTTAAGGAACTGGTTATTTACCTCAAACATATAAGGAAGTGAAACATTCATTTCTCAAACATTTGTTTCTCAGTTATCAGTCCTCTGAGCCTGCTGCGTTGCCCACATCTGCAACAGAGGAGCGAGGCCTGGACGAGCTAAAGAAAGCAGTGGAGGCGGAGCTTCTACGGTCCACTGGAAAGCAGATTTTACATCTGGAAGTTAACCTCAGCACTCCCCAGTTAAGGTGCAAACACCTTCTGCTGATGTGTTGCTGCTGTTTACCACACGTGGTTAAAAGTTTTCCTTCTTTGCAGCTGGCTGTACAAAGAAGCAACCGTCCAGGACGTGCAGGTGAACGCAGACGAAGGCTCGGCTGTTGTCAAGGTCCTCATCAGCGCCGCTGCTCATGGCCGCTACAAGAAACTGTTTGGAAGCAGATGAGGAAGGAGGAGGAGTCATCTTTCCAGCTGCATGACAGCAGGAACAAATAAAGACTGAAACACAAAGAACTTAGGAAAACCTGTATTTACTGTACAGTGCAATAAAATATCTCCCATATGTGTAGAAGAATAAGATATTTTCTTGTAAACGTACTGACTTAATATGAGATACAAGACAGAAGGTACAACATGAAGGAAAAAAAACCAGATCAAATTAAAGAGACATTGTAAAAGCTGAGAAACCAGAAAGTCATGTTTGACGTGAGTAAAATCATGGCTGTTACTGCCGTTTCATGTGACTGCAGCTCCTCCGCTGCAGCTTGTAGTTCAGTGCAACCACAAGAGGGCAAAGTGGAAGTGGCCCCACAAAATCTCCTGCTATGATGTTGAGGCTCTTGGGGTCTGAACCAGGTACTTGATCCTCCACCCATTTTCTCAAACACTCCCAGTTTCTGTAGGTCAGCGTTCGAAGGGATTCCTTTGGGTTCTTGGTGATGTATCCTCTGTCAGCTGTCAGGTTCAGGCCGGACACGAAGAAATCGTCTGTAGGAATTAAAAGATGAGTAAACATTTTTTTTTTTTATTTATGGCTTACAAATTCAGCATGAATCCAATATATTAAAGTGAATGGATACACGGAGACACTGGATGTTATTTTTTGTTCAGGAATGCCCTCATTCAGTGACACAGAGGAAATCTCCAAACCTAAACCTGAATCTTTAAGCCTCCTGCACAGAAAGGCGAGGAGCCAATCATATTGCTACAATTACAGTCACAAGGCTGCATGGTGAATGCCGACTGTCAGGTATCTGTCACTAACCAAGAGCATATTCACTTTTGTGCTGACTAAGATCCCAGACACGAGGATATATACTGCAGTATTACTTAAAAAGAAATTGCGATGCATTTGCAAATGAAACAAAAAAAAACAAGTTACTTCTCTGAGGAATCTTGTGCAACCAGATCAACATCAGTCCATCTAATTTCATAACTGTTTACGCCCAGCAATCATTGGCAGGTACACCCTGGACAGGTTGCCAGTCCATCACAGAGCCCCAGATCAAGATATTCCTACTAAAAAACTCCAGCTATTATCTGAAACTGTAAAGTACTACACCAGCATATTATAAATAATTGAACCTGTTGGAGGTCTTTGGCCTGAAAAACATTAAACACTGCTTTAACATTATGGTACTAACTGACCTGGCCGTCCGAAGTCTTTGTTCCACTCCAAGTAACTGATCACTCCCTGCGCTGTGTGCTTGTTGGCCCACCAGTAAGGGATGGCAGGCCACAGCTCCTGATGTCTTGCTGTAAGTTGGGACTCGTATGACAGAATTACTTGGTAACCAGATGCCCAAAGACTCCGCAAGCTCAAGTCGGATTCCTGTGGAGGCCCAGATGGATGTGTTCAGGTTGTGTTAAGTTTTAATAATACACACCACCCACATGAGGGGAAAACCAACCTTTCTAGGACATAGTTTTGAGCCGAACAACTTTTTCAGGCAGAAAATGAAGGATTCATGGCATCTGTCATCCATTCCCTCAAAATGGCTGCAGGCAAGGATAACAACTTCCTTTGGGTGAGACTTCAGCCAAGAGGCAACAGATTCAAGTGTTTCCTGTAAAAGAGGAGGATTTCACAGGAAGAAGCCAAATATGTTCATTCAGAAACATTGATAATGGCACTTCTTTTCACAATTACCTCTTGCTTTAAAAGTAACATTACAGACAGGAACAAAAGATACATAGACAGAAAAAAGAAGAAGAACTAATAAACACCCCCAGAAGTTAAATAGATAAAAATTGAAATGAAAAATTAATTAAAATAAATTAAATTAAAAAAATGAAAAAAGAAACAAAATTCTGAAAATATAGGCAAGAATAAAAATTAATAAGAACCAATGTCCCTAATGAATGAAAAAGTAAACAATAAGAAATAAAGCAATAAAATGAAAAAAAAAATTATTTTAAAAATACACTGACACAAGAAAAAGGAAGAAAAAAGAATAAAAGAAGACAGGATAATAACTTAAAAGGAAAACAAAAATTTACCAAAAAAATAACATTCCACAAAAGTAAAAAGTAAACTAAATACAACATTTATAATAAATAAATAGAAATAAAATACACAGAAATAAGATAAAGGAAAACACACACACATAGATAAATCATACACAGTGTATGTGTTAAAATATACACACACACAAACACACACACACACATAAATATATATATATATATATATATATATATATATATATATATATATATATAAATATATATAAATATATATATATATATATATATATATATAAATATATATATATATATATATATATATATATATATATATATATATATATATATATATATATATATATATATGTATACATAAGGCCATACATAAGGCTCACCTATATTATATATGGGTTGACTTGTGTGGTATCGGTACACTTGTATAAATACCAAGTACGAGCACACACTCTTGGTATTGAGCCAATGCCTCCGTAATATATATATATATATATATATATATATATATATATATATATATATATATATATATATATATATATATATATAAATATATATATATATATATATATATATATATATATATATATATATATATATATATATTTTTTTTTTTTTTTTTTTTTTTTTTTTTTTTTTTACAAATTATTAAAAATACAGACACATGAAAAAGGAATGAGTAAAAATACAATCAAAACAGAATCCAGTTCTATTTGGTTTTCCAGACTTTTGTAATTTGAGGTAAAACATAGCTGAGTGATAACTTCTCCTTCATATGTTATAAACGTCTCCTTTACTGGACTACCTTATTTGCCATGTTTGTGCAAACAAATAAGGAAAATGACTGGTGGCAAGTTGTTCTCAATTGTTCTTACATTTACAATAAGCAAAGAATGGGCAAAAAAAAAAAGATAAAGAGTTAGATAAATAAGCATAAATACAAAGTAAAACAAAAACACATTGTTTATTTTCTAATTATTTACATGGTATCAACACAGTATTGACCGTAATTACAGGTCACATGGATGTGTGAAAATGTGCGTCAGCATGCATTTTGTTCATGACTGTGATGGCCTGGGGGAAGAAACAGTCCGTGTCTACTGGTTTTTCAGTACAGAGCTTTAAACTACCTACCAGACAGAAGATGTTTGAACAGAGTGTACAGGATATGAGGGGTTTGCATAGTTGTCGCCTGCCCGTTTCTCAACCCGGGACAGATACAAGTCCTGGATGGAAGGTTAGTTGACCCTGATTATCCAGACTAGATGATGGCAGTGTCCCGAGGGACAGTTGTTCCCAGAAACCTGAAGGTGTCCGCCGTAGACATTGTTGTTGAGAATAGCGACTTCTCCCGAAGTCCACTTTCAGCTCCACAGTCTTGAGCAGGTTCAGCTCCAGGTGGTTCTGACTGCACCAGTGCCTGTATGCAGAGTCAGAACCAGTCCACCAGTGGACCAGCCATTCAACCTCCCGCATGTATGCGGAGTCATCACAGTTCTGGATCAGCACCAGGACCAGTCCACCAGTGGACCAGCCATTCAACTTCCTGCCTGTATGCGGACTGGTCAGAGTCCTGGATCAGGATCAGCAGTGTCGTCCGCATACTTCAGGAGTTCCACAGAGGAATCTCCAGAGGTGCAGTTGTTGGTGTAGAGGGAAAAGAGAAGTGGGGAGAGGACACAGCCCTGGGGTACCGGTGCTGATCGTCTGGGTTCTGGATGTGCTGCTTCCTAACCTCACTTCCTGCATCCTGCCAGTCAGAAAACTGGTAATCCACCAGCAGGTGGAGGTGGGCACTTTGAGGTGGGTGAGCTTCTGGTGGAGTATTTCATGGATGATGGTGTTGAATGCGGAGCTGAAATCCACAAACAGGATCCTCCTGTTTGACTCTGGAGAGTCGAGGTGATGCAGGATGTACTGCAGGGCCACATTAACTGGATCATCTGTCGACCTGTTTGCATGGTAGGCAAACTGCAGATGGTCCAGCCGGGGGCCTGTGATGACCTTCAGGTGGTTCAGCACGCAGGTAAGGGGGGCGGGGCTACACACCCGTTAAAAAGCGAAGATTTTCCAATACCACAAGAAGTTTACCAGTATACACAGTGGTATTTACTGGCATCATGGCTACTACCCACGCAGTCTGTAAGTATTTTCAGCATTAACGATGATGAAATTACAACATCCATTGATTTGTGTTATGTTTATAACATATGATGTTATTTATAACATTTTGTATAAGCTCTACACATAACAAACAAAGGCGTCGATTCGTTTCCGAGCAGAAAACGCGGAGCGTTTCCTGGAGTCCAATTATGCGACGAAACAACTTTGGGAGTGAGTTTAGTGTTATTTTGTTCCCGTTCTTGTGCTAATTTCTGTTATGAAGCCTTTAATAACTTAAAATTGCATGACTACCACATGTCTGGCAACAAACGTGCTACTGGGACATGTGCAATTCCCATGTTGTGAATAAAATGTCCGCAGTACAAAGGGACAGCAGTTCACGTTTATACGGTGCACTAAGCGCAATCACTACTTGTTATTACTATATTTTTTTATCGTTGTTTTTTTTCTACTCAAGATGGTTATTTTTTGTATGTGGCGTCTCGCCTGTTTTACAGTTGTTGCAGGACTTTATAGGTTTCCTGCTCCCATCTGTATCTATCTCCCTATTTAAATTAAGCTACAGTTGTGCTCATATTTATTTATACCCTTTCATTAAAGAAGGAAAAAACCAGCTGCATGTAAAATCAGCTGAAATTGACTAAAGTGATAATAAATAAAAATTGAAAATCATTACATTTTTTTCTAATTCTGATTCAATAGAAATTTTTTTTTTTTTAAAAAAGCAAACAAATAAGATCATTTATTACATATTACATCACTCATAAAGTAATATTTTGTTGAACAATCCTTTAATGTTTCCGCTATAGTCAGGTGTTTTCTGTTCCTCTCAGTCAGACTTCTGCACCTGTTGACAGGTATTTTGTCCCACTGTTCAACAGAAAAGTGCTCTAATTTGTCCAGGACCAATTTGTTTTTTTGTTTTTCTTTCTTCAACTCAATTAAATGAAAAAACAGTGTCTTATATTACTAAATTATATTTTTGCAAATTTTTAGTCATTGTTTCTTTTTTTTAAGTCTCCAGTTATTTGAGTGACTGTTGTGAATTCAGCCTTTTCTTTAATGAAAGGAAATTAATACATATGAGCGCAACTGTACATATATGTGTATCTCATAGACAGCTTTGTACCTGCCCTTTGTACTTATGCATTGTGTAAATAACAAACCAAATCTAATTTACTGTTACAGAACATTCATAAAAGATGTGGGGTTGGAAGGAAAACTGACTAGCAAGCAAGCATCTAAAATGTGGGCACACTTAAAGAAAAAATACAAGGTAAGCTATATGTGCATCCACTTCATGTGGTGGAAATTTTTTATTTTAAACATCTCACACTCCGGCCTACATAAGCCTAGTTATAGCATTGTTGTATGTGTGTGTGTGTCATCTGGCTTTGGAACAGATGCTGGTGAGGTGACGACTTCCACATGGCTGTACTTTCAAGACATGCACGAGGCAGAGGTTTTGGATACCGGGTCTTCAGTGAACCCTCCTGTACTGGTGGCATCCTTTGTTTACGACAAGGATCCAACATCATTGCTTATGGTAATGTTTTTAAATGTAATGTGTACCATGTAATCTGATATATTTTGTGCTCAGGAATATTACTTATTGCTCCTTTGATGTCAGAATGATAAAAACATATCAACGTGATCTTAGTTTTCATTTTTGGAAAAACAAAAATATATATAACAGCTGTGCCATATTATCCACATCTGGATTGTAATTACTTATATATTGTTCCTTTAGGAGACTATCAAGCCGGGTCCGTCGTCTGAAGCCAACACCTCACGAGCAAAATCTCCAGCAACTACTGGAACCCCCAACGCTGTCCCAAAACAAGAAGAAAAGAAAGGCAGATGCTATTCAGGACTTTTTGGTGGAGGAGTCAAGAAAAGAGCAGAAAAGACATGAAGAGACTGAGGCTAAGACAGAGAGGTTTTTGGAACTCTTTGAGAAACTGATTGAGAAGTTGTAGGTGTGTCTGGACAATCAAAACAGCATTTCCTCGTGTGTTTGTTGCACATTGCACAACTCTTCTGGAATATATTTTTTTATCCTGGATGTCTTCTTTTATTTTATTATTATGAATAATTTTTATACACAAGTGCGATAATGTTTATCCTGGCAGCTTGACTTTTTTTTTTTCCTTTTCTTTTCTTTTTTTTTTTTTTTTAAAGAAATAAAGTTTGTGGTATGTTTTACTTAAAGTTCAATACTGTTGTCTATGAAAGTGGTTCTGGAAATTAATTACACACTAGACCAAAATACACCTGAAACAGATGCACATCAGCAAGCATTGTGTATGCAACGTCTGTAGTGTGGTCCTGGGAAATCTTCAAAAATAAGAGAGTGTAGCCCTTCCCACTCGCCCTCTGTCCATCCGAGAATCGGGACACCCCTTCCTCCTACATGAACATGTGAAATGGAGAGGTAGGGGCCTTTAGTCTTTAAATAGTTTAAGCTGAGAGATCGGACGGTATCGGGCATTCATGCAACATTTTGGATGTTCTAAACTACAGCTCTTCTTCCCATCCCTCTTAAATACCGTAGATGCATGGGAACTCCAACTGAAGCGTGTAACAACGCGACTTGAACTCACCAAAACCATGAGATATGTGTATATGACGTGTGTGAAGAAGAGGTTGCTGGACGAGTCGTTGGGTTTGTGTGCAATGCGGAGGTCGAAGAAGCGAATCCCCATCGAGAGCTGCTCGTTGATGTCTTTGTCCTGAACAAAAGAGACACGTTATTTTAAAGCTTTTTGTGGATTATTACTGAAATCATGTAGCTGAGATTTAGCTTCAGACTTGCAAAGATCCCACAAGCCCCCTTGTTACCCTGAAAGGAAAATCAGTGTCTGCAGTTCTTCTGTTCCCTGTTATTGTTTTTGTTCTGAGGCTTTAAACTCTGACCTGGTTCATTTCACCGTGCTTTCTGCTGCGGCCAGCAGATGTTTTCACAGTAAAGAGAGCATCAGATAAACAAACAATCTCCCCCCTTTGTCTCTTCACACTTTGGACCGTCTCAGAGGCCACAACTCAAACTCTCATGTGATGAGTGGGTGGCTGGGTTCGCACCTTTCCACAGCAATAACTCCTGAGCTGTTTTATGATAGGGACAGGCATTACTGCCGAATAACTTTAACAGTTATTGCAAAGACTGCTGAGCATCCTGAAGGCCTCGGAGATGCTGCTGGGCTTCCTGTTGCAGCACAAGAACCACGACCTGCAGAGATCCTTTTACAGCCAGCTCCAGTACCTGCCCAGTGTAATGTAGCTTCAGATACTCAGCCTGGCTACTGCAGAAAGCCACACTTCACACGTGAAAAATATCCCTTTAAAGCCTTAAAAAAAGACCAGTAATGTTTGTTTATCTTTCTAAGAATGTAATTTTATTTAGGAGGATAGTTTGGGTTGGGAAAGTGTTCAGAAAACTGAATCTTCATATTGAGGACCTTCTAATAACCACATTTCAAAATTTACTATTAAAAAACAAGTCCTCAAACAAAATGAGCAGATTAGAAAGATTCCAGTTTCAAAAAACCCTGAAGAAATATCAGCAGCTAGTTTAGAAGGATATGCCTGGGATCATTGTTACGGTGTTTTGGTTCAGTATTACATTAAAGAAATGAAATTATTCCAATAGGAACATGAACAAAGACACTAATAAGGAGGGCTTAAATTATTCAGGTTTAGAACGTCACGAGAATTTGGTGAATTCCTGAGTCTCATTTTCCTGCATGTCTGCCAGAACAACACACATCACCTGTAAATGTGTGAACGAGAGTATAGATGAGACGCAAGCTGAACATAACTGTTAAAGACATTTTGTGAGATCCAACACTCCTGGGTAGTTCTCATAAAGCTTTTTAATATTAGGGTCCTTCTAGATCTGTAGAATTCATACAAACAGTGAAATGGATTAAACTTATGAGCCTGCGATGCCATGATTTCTACCAAAGATATTTTCCAAGTTTAAATTGATGGGAAAGTACACAACGTCAGGAATGAACGAGGAAAAAAGTACATTTAAAAGACCTAAAAGATGACAGAGTTGGTTGTAAAGAGTTGACTATGCTGGATGATGTGAAATCACTTTAGTGGTCTGGATCTGTGTTTTTTTTTCCAACTTTGTAGCCCCTGTAAATATTGTATAGGGGCAGGAGCAGAAATTTACATTTAGTTTATATTCCACATTCAGCTCAATCTGATCCAGTGGTTCGGACCAGAAATATAACAGCATGAAAGCCTATAAATAATGAAAACTCCATTTTACCCTTTGTTTTAATACAAAGAAGCACAGGTACATTATCAACATAATTATATTTGATGAACTATCCTTTAAAATCATTTCTAGATATATTTTGTAAACTTTGTATTCAATAAAAATATTTGATCATACATGTTGTTTTATACTTTTATTTTATTTATATAAATTTCGCTGACGTATTTATTTTACACATTTTCCGATTTACCCGTGCATTACAACTTCCACATCACAACTGATCAACAAGATCAAAGATATCATCACAAGAAATAAAAATGCAGGATTTCACATGATAATTACAGAATCTACAGATCTACAACATATTTTGAATATGTATATATATATATATATATATATATATATATATATATATATATATATATATATATATATATATATATATATATATATGTGTGTGTATATATATATATATATATATATATATATACACATATTTGTGTTTGTGTGTGTGTGTGTGTGTGTGCATGTAAAACCTACATTTATGGAGGGTAATATTTTTACCAGGGGCTCTCAAAGTGAAATCTGTGAAATTAGCACCTTCTTCATATCATATCATCACATAAACAACAAAGTTAGTACATGTCATATTAAAAATATTCATTTTAACATTATTAATGCAAGAAAAGGTGCTTTGTTGTAGCAATGAACCACCAAAACCCACTTTATTCTTCTCATTTAAGAGGATTCTTATTGTTTTCCTTAACTGTAGTTGATCTGATATCTCACACAATTACCACTCAGTCACCATGCAGGGAGTGGGGTAACACACAAACACCTGATATTTTTGGGATTGTGGCTAAAAAACTTTGAGAACCACTTGTCTACACTTTAAAAAAAGATTATTTAACTTGAATGTAAACAGATATATATATATATATATATATATATATATATATATATATATATATATATATATATATATATATATATATATATATATATATATAGTAGAAAGTACCATCTAATGAAGGAAATGGTTATAATTTTTTCACTGATGCTTTAATCCTTACATACCTGTGTGGTGGCCCATTTAAAGATGACGGGCCTTGTGAAGCAGTAAAAAAGTCCATCCAGGAGGCGGAAAAAGTCAGACTCAGACCGGACCAGAGGGGAGGTTATGTCCAGACAGTAACTCATGGTATCGTGGCTCCCTGTCCAAACATTAATGCTTTAGAAGACAACAAACCAGTTTCTGATGTAACACACCTCATGACTCGACTGTTTTACTCAGTGAAGTGTCTGTGATTACTGTTATGACTTATTAGACTTTAAATAAACAATTATGTGAAACCAAAACATTGTTTTAGTAAATTTACGGAGTGAATACATTAATTATCCATTAGTAGCCTATACACAAGAGTAATTTTAGCTATTTAAGGGAAATACTCTAGGCTGGAAAATGACAGTAAAAGAAAGGTGGAGAAGAAATCCTGCGTGTACCAGGTATTGCCAGGTGAGTCAGGGGAACGTCCCACAGCTCCTCCGGTAAAGCCGCCATCCAGTCCTGCATGCTCAGATCCATGTCGCGCAGTCAGTCACAGACCTGCAGCAGACTCGGTGAAAAGCCTTTCAGCTATGAGAAACCTGTTTAAACGTCACATAGTCCCTCCAGTTTCCTTTATCTGATACCTTCAGTGATCGACAACAGAGTGGAACAGCAGCACAGAGAGAGAGAAATGAAAGTTTCCCGGTTTCTGTTGAGGTGACTGATAGAAACACCGACACGAGTGGGAAAGTGACATTATGAGGAAGTATCAGGGAAATTAAGCTAACACACATCTCTTTGGGGGGAAGTCTGTTAGTTTTAGCAGCAGGCTACCACAAAACACAAACAAAAAAAATGAAGACTGATGTCGTTGCTATGAGGTAGGTAAGGTAGAGGCGGGGCCTAAACCTCTGGTTTCTCTGCTCACTTAAAAAATGTTCTGCGATGTGAAAGTGAAACGTTTTCTCCATTTAACACATTATCTATCTATCTATCTATCTATCTATCTATCTATCTATCTATCTATCTATCTATCTATCTATCTATCTATCTCAAAAAGTGATTTCCATCTTTTGGGTGAAATTTAAAGAAAATGTAAAAGGTTCATGCCACACTGGCATGATGGATGTAGAACCTTTACCGTATGTAAAACCATGAAGTTCCAAGTGTTCTTCGGCTATTTACTGAAACAAAAGCTGAGCTGGATATGCCACAACTTAACATGTCTATTTATCAATAGCTTGTCCTGTTTTAGCTGTTGTCTTTGTTTGATGACATCTCATTGCAAATAGTGTGATGAAAAATGGGATTAAATTCAGTTTATGAACCACAACATTTAGTGGTTGAGTCATTGTCCAGACTTTCGATTGGTTTTTGTGGTTAATCACCTTGTTAGAAAACAGTATATCATGCAATAAGTACTGAAATATTGAACAGTTGTACACGTGCATTGAACATTTTTGAGACACACACACACACACACACAAACATTATATATATATATATATATATATATATATATATATATATATATATATATATATATATATATATATATATATATATATATATATATATATATATATTCACTGTGAAAAAACAAAGGGAACACTGAAGTAACATGTTGTAGATCTGAATGAATGAAATATTTTAATAAATACTTTGTTCTTTCCATTGTTGAATGTGCTGACAACAAAATCACACAAAAATTATCAATGAAAATCAGGTCTGGATTTGGAGTTATACTCAAAATTAAAGTGGAAAAACACACTACATGCTGATCCAACTTTAATGGAATGTGCTTTAAACAAGTCAAAATGAGGCTCAGTAGTGTGTGTGGCCTCCGCGTGCCTGTATGACCTCCCTACAACGCCTGGCCATGCTCCTGATGAGGTGGCCGATGTTACCCTGAGGGATCTCCTCCCAGACCAGGACTAAAGCATCCACTAACTCCTGGACAGTCTGTGGTGCAACTTGGCGTTGGTGGATGGAGCGAGACATGATGTCCCAGATGTGCTCAGTTGGATTCAGGTCTGGGGAACGGGCGGGCCAGTCCATAACATCAATGCCTTCATGTTGCAGGAACTGCTGACACACTCCAGCCACATGAGGTCTAGCATTGTCTTGCATTAGGAGGAACCCAGGGCCAACCGCACCAGCATATGGTCCCAAAAGGGGTCTGAGGATCTCATCTCAGTACCTAATGGCAGTCAGGCTACCTCTGGCGGGCACATGGAGGGCTGCGTGGTCCTCCAAAGAAATGCCACCCCACACCATTACTGATCCACTGCCAAACTGGTCATGCTGGAAGATGTTGCAGGCAGCAGAATGTTCTCCACAGCATCTCCAGACTCTGTCATGTCTGTCACATGTGCTCAGTGTGAACCTGCTTTGATCTGTGAAGAGCACAGGGCGCCAGTGGCAAATTTGCCAATCTTGGTGTTCTCTGGCAAATGCCAAACATCCTGCACAGTGTTGGGCAGTAAGCACAACCCCCACCTGTGGAGGTTGAGCCCTCATACCACCCTCATGGAGTTTGTTTCTGATTGTTTGAGCAGACACATGCACATTTGTGGCCTGCTGGAGCTCATTTTGCAGGGCGCAGTGCTGCTCCTGTTCCTCCTTGCACAAAAAAAGGAGGTAGCGGTCCTGCTGGGTTGTTGCCCTCCCACGGCCTCCTCCATGTCTCCTGATGTACTGGCCTGTATCCTGGAAGCGCCTCCATGCTCTGGACACTATGCTGGCAGACACAGCAAACCTTCTTGCCACAGCTTGTATTGATGTGCCATCCTGGATGAGCTGCACTACCTGAGCCACTTGTGTGGGTTGTAGACTCCGTCTCATGCTACCACTCGAGTGAAAGCACCGCCAGCATTCAAAAGTGACCAAACCATCGTCCAGAAAGCATCGGAACTGAGAAGTGGTCTGTGGTCACCAGCTGCAGAACCACTCCTTTATTGGGTGTGTCTTGTCAGTTGTCTATAATTTCCACCTGTTGTCTATTCCATTTGCACAAGAGTGTGTGGAATTGATTGACAATCAGTGTTGCTTCATAGGTGGACAGTTCGATTTCACAGAAGTGTGGTTGACTTGGAGTTACATTGTGTTGTTTAAGTGTTCTCTTTATTTTTTTAAGCAGTGTATATTACATATTTAAAATAAAAAGATTAAAAAATCCAGACTTAAGAGTTAAACCCTTTAAACTATGTTTTAAACTTACACATCCAAAAAAAGCTTAATGATAGTTTCATAAATGCTTTATTTACCCAATTATTAGGCTATCACTTTTTCTGCTATAAGACTAATTGGCCCTGAATAAGGTAAGAGAAAAGTATGTTTTGGTGTTTTCATCTCTGAAAACAATGCTAATTTTTAATAGTGGGTGAACCTTTTTTATTTCATGACAAACTGGTTTTAAATGACAAAAAAATGTTTACATTAACCACCAGATTAAATATATATAGGACACTTTAAAATGCAGATAGGAAACACAAGATGAAAATGGAAAAATAAATACTTTATTTGAACATTTATTATCCAAGCAGCAGAAAGATTGAGTGCTGTGTAGCTAGTGTAATGATGCTCTGGAGTGGGTTTTATTTTCAGTGAATAACATTGATCACAGATAGAAAAGTAAAAATGAAGTTTAGTATAAAAGATTATATGTTTTTAAGTATTTTAGTTAGTCAGATTATGTGTATAATGCTTTCTTGCTTTGCCAATGATTATATTCCTGTTTTCCATCACATTGAACAATATAATTGAACTGGACAGGACAGAACTAATCCCAGTATAAGAGGTGCAGCAAACAATTGTTGGTTAACAAAGGAAAGAGCATTGAAAATGAACACATGGAAACAAAAGCATTTTTTCTCACTGTGGCCCTTTAGGCAACCCAAGGTTTAACATTCCCCACAGCCCAAAACACTCAGCAGATATCGTTTTGCTTGAAGAATTAAAAACCTAACTGAATTTGATATATTTCAGCAATGATTTTAAACCTAGAAACAGAGATCTTAGGGAGTATCAGATAAAAGATAATGCAATAATCAGACAATAAATGTATATCGGATGTTGACCATAGATTTGTACAATGTATTCTGCATCAAAAACTTGGAAACATTTCTTTATAAAGTGATCCATCAGTCTGAATAAAAACATAAGTAAAAGTAAAAAAAAGAGATGACTTGCTTAAAAATTATTGTGTATATTTGAAAAGCTCGTCTTCACAGGCACGGCGGTGCAGCATTATCAAACTCAAGCCCTAAGCTAATGGCCAATGTCAATTTTAAAGAAGCGCAGTCAAAGTTGGGTTCATGCAAGTAAGTTTCATCGAGCATTATGATGCATACATTTCATGTATGAGCTCTACATTCTCCGTGGTTAAATACATGTACTTTTAGTGGTAGTTTAACTACATCTTCATCTTACAGCCCACACGATGCTTCTATTGCAGTCATATGTGCTTGTTCAAGACATTGTGCTTATGCATCTAAAAGGCCTACATTAAAGTGAACTCAGTTGTACTATTATTGCTTTGGTCAGCGTAGCATAAAACTGGCCTCCTCGCTGACTTGTGAAAACCGATACAGTACATTGCATAAGTAGCCAACTAAATGTAAACAAACATACAGAACCTGTGAGGTGACAGCTGAAAACAAATAAACAAAAAAATCTCAGTTGAAATGATATCGGTCCGTTTCTAAAAGTCTCAGTTTGCCGTTTGTGCAACGCACTGCATCATTCCCAAAGCATCAGGGAGTTATGGTTTGGTGACAAGGAGAAAAAAACAACTTAAATGTGTAAAAAAATAGTGGGGAAATATTAGGCTTATTGTGTCTTCTCTTACAAAGCCGGCTCCTAGTTTGGGTTCAGGAGGTAGTAAAGCAACACTACATAACTATACAACCTCAAAACTCTGTGCTTCTGACTTGTTTTGATAGTACAATGACATTTATTATGCCCTTCCCTGAGGCTGAGAAACTCAGTGTCACCCCTTCTTCCAGCTCCGGTATTCCTCGCACCTCAGTTAACTGCACCATGTCACAAGCTAGCAAGTGGATATTACACACTGGATACTTTGGACTTGCTCCATGTCTGATTTACCAAAGAAATGAAAAAGGACATTTTCAGAAGAAGCAAGGTAAAGAGAAAGTTACAGGAAGAAATAGGAGTCAAAATTGGACTGACTTTTACTGACTCGAGAGGACTCAGAGAAGAAACAAGATGCATGATGGATGCTGAATGGATGGATGCTCCATTAGGGAGCAGTGAAGTAAGAAAATCTGCCAAAGTTCAGTCATGCAGCTTTAAGATCAGGCTTCAAACATTTCCTTTATGATTAGGCCAAAAGTTATGGGCGGCTGGGTGAGCGAGGCTTATGTGAAGATAAGTTCTATCGTCTGTGATGGACTGGTGACCTGTCCAGGATGTACCCTGCCTCTAGTCTGGTGTTTGCTGGGTTAGACTCCAGCTTCTCCACGATCCTTAAACAGATTAGGTGGTTAAGAAAATGAACGAACGAATGAACAAACTTATATTGATCTCATTAACTTGTGCCTTTTTCTCAGCAGGTATCCTATTCTTACAGTCATGGTGTTTGTTGATCCCTCTTTGGGAGCACCCCAGTCAGTCCAGGCAGATGGGCGCCTTTCCAGGCTCTGGTGGAAGTTTTTCTCCCTGTGAAAGGTAGTTTTATTCTCTGCCATTCCCTCAGGCAGCTCAAGACAGAGAACTAAATGGCGGAGCCTTGATACAGTCCAATGGTTTGTTTCGTATCTGGACTTATGTGATAATGGATTTGTTTGTAATTCAATTGTAATTGGACAACAATTAGTCATATTGAACCTGTAAAGGTATTTTGAGATGACTTGTTAATTGGCCGTATATGTTTAAGACTGAATTAAACTGATATTTTGTAACTAAGGAGGTCAATTCTTAATCAGTCTGATCTGTGAAAACAAAGTTTCTCCTCAATATTATTCTGAAAATATAGAGAATATAGTTCATATTAAACAGTTTAAAGAACAACCCAAACAGCAACAAATGTTTGGCCCAATTATGACCCATATCAGCAGTTTGTTTAGCCCAGATTTGGTCTTGACTTAGTGTTGAAGCCATGTGATAGTGACTGCCACAACTCAGCCAACCTGACCACCACAACGAACCTGCTATAATCTCTGTCCATGCCCGCTCCTCATACTTGGACAGATTTTGATTCACACAATTGCCAGTGTCGTATCTCAGCCAATAAGCACCCCAGATTAGGCCAAATATGTCTGCTACCTGGGTTAAGGAGTTCCCCTAAAGTATCGTTTATAAATAGTTGTAGGGTGCCAGTCCATCTACGTGGCATTACTAAGGAATTTTGTTTAGAAACACTCAGACATCAGATGGAGATGATATTTATCTCTGAGGCTGTCCACTCTGAGGTAAAACATGTTTTTCCATTTAACATGAACCTGATACAGAAATATTTAGCCCATTTATGAAATGTATACGGTAAGCTTTTAAAACCAGAACTCCCTGAGACTGCAGGAATGACAAACACAACAAAGGCTGGCTTCACCTCACTCGCTTTTCAACTCATGCACACATTTCACAAACCTGAGAATAATGTTAAAATCCTGCGTGCACATATTGCCAAAACAGAGATCCTGTTTTATAAGCTCAGATAGCAGATTTACACTGAGCTTTTTGTTTTCCTCAGCTGGCACCAAACAGGCTCAGTACTAACAAGTGCAGGTCAACAAAATATCAAAAACATTGGTGTTCAAGCAGCTTTAAGACTGAAATCTAGATGTGGCC
This sequence comes from Telmatherina bonti, assembly GCF_933228915.1. Taxonomy (NCBI): domain Eukaryota; kingdom Metazoa; phylum Chordata; class Actinopteri; order Atheriniformes; family Telmatherinidae; genus Telmatherina; species Telmatherina bonti. The sequence continues at coordinate 32,743,847 of NC_136626.1, forward strand.
GCCTCCAGCAAGTGCATTTATGTTTAAATAAATTATTCAAGTATTGAAGTTTTTTTTTCTGTCACTCTTAATAAAACAAGCTTGTGTCAATTTCATGCTACAGTTCAGTTATCCTACAGAATATTTCTGCAACTTAGGGACAAGTCATGAAGACCATTTCAGTAGTTTCTCATTCAGCATCACAACAGTTGGTACAAAGTTGCTCTCTGTGATAAAGTCCCCAGCAATGATATTGAGAGAGCCGACTTTAGAGCCGGGCGTCTGCTCCTTGACCCAGCTGAGCAGCATCGGATACGTGGACATTACCAGGTCCTTCAGAGACTCTGTGGGGTGTGTGCAGATGTATTTCAGATCCTCAGTCAGATTAATTCCAGTTACAAAGAAACCTCCTAAAACACAGAATAAATGCAGGATGTTGTTATTTTGCAAGTGATAAATCAACTTTATTCTCAACGTTGTGAAGCTTTTAAATTGTGGCTTAATTACCTGGTCTGCCATATCGTTTCCTGTGTTCAAACTCTTCGATAAGAGCCTCGGCTTTGCATTTGTTGGCCCACCAGTAATCAATATGTGGCCACAAGTCACTGTGAGAACTGGCTATACTGTGTTCATAGGACACAATCACTTGGTAGCCCAAAGCCCACAGCTGTCGAAGTGTTACCATATCCTGAAAATGACAGAATAATTAGCTTAGTTTTTTTTTTTAATTTAAGGCTATTTTATTTATTCATTTTTTTACTTTAAGGACTGAGGTTTGCATCGTTCTGTTATTCTTAAGAATGTGTGTGTGTGTGTGTGTGTGTGTGTGTGTTTAAGGTCTCTTGTAAACCAAACTGACATTTAGAACCAGCACCAACCAAGTCTCCGTGGTGGGGTCCTCGTGTTGCCAGAACATAAACACCTGCCGAAGTCATTTATGCTCCTTTTATCCACAAATACTTTCGTCCATGTCAAACAATGTCAACCATCATTGCCCACATACTCTCATGTGTCCCTTATGTTAGCATGGTTGTCCACTAGAGGGCATTGTAGAGTTCACCTCTGAGTTCCAACATCAGTTTTGGTAAATTTATGTTAGCAAACGTGGCGACTGTGGCTCAGATTGTAGTAATGCACACTCTCGTGAGGAGAATATACTGTACATTGCTGCGTCCAGCCATTAAATACGTCAGGGCTTATTCTTCTACTTTGTTCCTCTTTCACCGGTTGGACGTTAGTTACATCATTCAGCAATGGTCTCTTATTTCTGGTGGTATCATTCCACATGTTATGTCTGGGTTCAAATCTGCAATCTCGCTACAAAAAAACCAAATATGCATGTAAAAGATGCAGAAGACGGACAGATGCAGAAGACGCACAGAAAGCGTGTACATATTTAGTGTAAAGACTTAAGACGGCCTTTGACTGTCGGCCCGGACGTTGGACTACAGAATACTCCGCTCACCAGTGCAGAAGCTGATGGTACAAGGAGTGTTATGGTTCAGCATCAAACATCAAACATATGGTTGTTTGGGGACCAAAATAATTAATGGAAAAAACACAAGCGAATTCACATTAAAAAAAATTTGTAACCGTAACAACGTTAACACTTAATCAAATACAATTTAAACCCTGGAACGGGTTTCTGGAAAGTGCATATGTCTTGTGGCGTATCGACACTCTGACCAGCTGGCTTCACTTAGCCATAAACCACTAAGGTCTGCAAAATACATATTCAAATAAACAAAAACAAAACCCACTGCCCAAAGAGGTTTATGTATTACTGCTTGTAGTCATGTGATGTCACAGCCACCTTATCAGTTGTGTTTTGCGTGAAGTGGTTGAACAAGACAAAGAGACAACGGAGTTTGACAATGGCACTTGTGAACTAATACTGTACAAACCTGGGACTCTATTCAATATTTAAACAGCAGGAAGGAGTGTGTGACTCATGTGTTTCCACTCAGTGGAGCTTGATGGTACAGAGGAATCATTTCCAGAATTTGCTGACAATAACAAAAAGTTAAAATTGTTGCCTGAATAATTTTCTTTTTTGGAACAGAGAGAGAGAAGATCAAACAAACCCTACCGTTTTGGGACAGAGTTTGGAGGTGAAAATGTTGCGAATGGTTGTAAGCAGCAGGACATGGAGCTCCTGGTTCAGGCCAAGGAAGTGGCTGAAGGACAGAATAACCACCTCTCTGGGATGAGCATCCAGCCACTCTCTTATCTCTGTGAGGACGGTCTGTCAGTGAAAAACAAGATATGTTTTATGAGTTGCAGCTTCATTTCAAAAGTTCACAGTCTAGAGCAGAGGTGCCCAGGTCCAGAGATCCATTAGCCTGGAACTTTTATATGCACCTCCTTTCCACCACACCTAAAATAAATGGCTGAATTCACTCATCTGCTTGTCCTTCTGCTCTGCAGAGACCTGGTAATGAGCCATTCATTTGAATAAGGTGTGTTGGATAAGGGATGAGTGTAAAAGTTGCAGGATTGTAGATCTCGATGACTGGACTTGAGCTTGTCACACATGCCAGCTGCAGGTATCAAGTAGCAGGACTGAATTTTGGCTCTTACACACAGGTCGACATGATAAGACTATTTATGCACAAACAGACTTTCATCCCTCTCCTGCAACGTTTCCAGGTGTAATATGGTCCGTTTTTGTGATCCAGCTTTGCAGATTCGTTGCTTGATGCAGCAAATGGAGCAATATCACCGAAAACCCCGAGGGAACCTCACTAATGGATGAGTTGAGAACATATGTCCCTATTTAAGGAGCATAAATCGGCCTTAACAACTTGTCAAAACAGTTCTTTTATCTGAACATCTCCAGCTTTCTTATACTTTTTTAAAACTTTTTGCGTCTTGTTTCTTTTTCCCTGGTGAAAACTAAGATTAGAAAGACGACATTTGGAGAATAAGAAACCACTGATACATTTTTTGCAAATGCTTTTCCAAAGGTTACCAATTTTTTAACCGCATGTTCACCTGAAAATGTTATAACTGTAAGTTTAGGCCATGAGTAAACCTCTTAGTGGCTTTAATATTGCATGGGGCAGAAGTGACAATGTCTAACTGCTTCCTCATTCAGACCTATGAATAAACTAATGAGCTGAACCCACACTCAGACTCTCAGCACATCCTCCAAGTTTCCTTTGACTGAAAAACCGATTCTGTTTATATTAGACAGCAAAAACAGTGATAAAAATAACCATCACTCACTGGCTGCCAGAATCATGTGCTTTCCACAAAAGATGTAGAGGTTGATTTAACTTAGTTGATGTTCATCCACACACTGGTACAACTCCACCGAATTCATCATTCATAAGTGCTGCTTCCCTGTACTCTTTGAACCCAATGTCTTAACAACTACTGTCTCATATTTTAGACATACCGTTTCTGAGACCTATTCCTGCTTCTATTCAGACCAATGGGTCTGGCTTGGAAAGGGATGGGACAGAAACATTTAAATGGGAACAAACTGGGAATAATGCCAGAATATCTGATCCAAGACATCAAACTTTTTTGGGATCCTTCCATTGTAGTCCCAGTCTTATAGATTTAACCCAAAAGGTGGGAGCGTTACACATTGCAGTTTGTTGATTGGCCAACAGAACCATCACTTCCCGAGAGGAATAAGAACAAAGGAAAAGCAGAGTTTTTAGATATAAGGAGGATTTTTTATCGTTTAAACCACATGCCAAGAAGAAAACAAACTGCTGGAGCCAAGGAAGAGGTTGCAGTGCTACGATATCATGCTACATGGTGGAGGTATCTCTCTCTATCCGGCTTACACCTCGCCTTCCAGGTAAGGGTGCAGGTGGACTTTGTGAAACAGCTTTCTGCTAAATGATCTGCACACCTGTCTCCTGACGTTCTAGTGGGGAAGTGTCCAAATAAACCAAATTCTCTTTACTATCGGGTAACCATCTTTGAGAAAGACATGAAAGCTGGCAGAATATGATTTCATGCAACAGATCTGCTGTTGTAGCAACCAGAAGAAAACACACCGACTTGCTTCTGCACCCAGCTTGTGCCAACTTTTCCTTTAACTTATGGGGCTTGTTTCCAGTCGTTCTTCCTAAGTTTGCTTCTGCTGGAGGTTTTTCCTTCTAGTTAAGATATTTTTTTCTCTCTGCTGTCCTCCGAATCAAAGAAAATATGTGATGCAATATTGTCATTGCACTGGGCTAATGTTCTCATTCTCCATCCAGCTTTTACCTGAGTTTTCTTTGCCTCAATCCACCTGCTTACACCACAACTCCACACCCCTCCACACGTACTGTCTTTACCTTCTAATAATCACCCGCTTAACTGTAGTTATTATCCCACATTAATAGATATAAAACAAGCAGAATTCTACTTGAATTGTCATTACCTACGCCAAAGGTTATGTTTTTACTGGTGTCTGTCTGGTTGTTTGTTTTTAGCGTTACACCCGCACCAGGCTCCGCCACGGACACCCCCACTCCAGCCAGTCTCCTGATTACTGATCACCCACCCCTGTTTCCTATTCAGCCTCCAGCTTCATAAACAGCAGCTCTCCAGTCATTCCTTGTCTTTTCCCACTGTCCCTTCACAGGCCCCGACTGACACACACCTACTCCGAAGATTGTTTTTGGCTTGATTCCCTGGTTCTGATCTCTGCTCGTCTCCTGGACTCCTTGGCTCAACATCCGGTTTTGAACCCTTGCCTGTCTCACTGATTGTCCCTTACGGTGCATCTCTCTCTACTTGGTGAATAAAAGTATTTATAATCTTATCTATCTTGAGGAGTCCTTCGTTACAGTTAGCAACTTTACACAAAAACTACCCGACAGATTTTTATGATTTTTTTTCCTGAGAACTGGTCTTGGTCTAACTAAGTTTCCATTAAATGTTGGCTGTGATCTGGACCATCATCAGTATAGGTACATATAACTCAATAAATGGTCAGTGTTTAGCCAAAAAATCCAGGAGGAGTTCCAAACAACTTTTTGCATCAAAGATTGATCTGATTCTGGGGAAAATTCTGGATTCGACCATCCAGAATTAGGAACACTTACTAATTACTTATTTTCATTACTGCAAGAGAACAAATGAAGATATTAACATGCAACAAGCAGCAAAATATAACCAAAACACGGTGCATTCATTTTATATGTATCTAGGATTCCAACAATGTCTCCATATAAAATTAATTAAGGACTAGAACAGGGCTGGAAATCACATGGTGGGTGGAAATGAGCTGCTTGGCAGAGCTCTGCGCTTGCAGAGTGCTTTTCTAGTTTTTAACCCTTTTATGCATCGTGTCCACTACAGTGGACGCCTATTTAAAGGCTGTTTTCTAATATATTCATAAGTGAGGAGGATGGTATATTTGCAATTTTGCCACTTCAGTGGACAGTAGGTGAGTCACCCAGCACACTGCCACTTACTGAAGAATAAACATTATAGTATAAAATTTCATACATACACATACATGTAATTACCAGCTTTACCTCAGTGATGAACAGGAAAAGAAAACACTAGTAAATTTTTATAGAATATTTCTATCATATAATTATTGCAACATATTATTTAATAAATATGTTTATAGAAAAGATTAATAAACCAAATAAAAGGTCAAATAATATTAACTACAAAGAAAAGTGTCTGTTACATGCGAAAAATGTTGCATTGTTTTTTAATAATTCATACATCAGAGGGTTAATTCTAAACTTTAAATGGTGTTTTCAGGTGGAATCAGTAGTTTTTGCCATTTTTTATGGCTTTACTGTAGAACGGGGGTATCCAGCTCTGGTTCTCGAGAGCCACAATCCTGCAGGTTTTCGATGTGACCCTGTTCAAACACACCTAACTTAAAATAATTAATCACTATGCTGAATTTCACAGACTCTTAGATAAAATTTGTTTGAGTCAGGTGTGTTGAAGCAGGAATACACTGAAAACCTGCAGGACAGCAGCCCTTGAGGACCAACTTTGGACACCTCTGCTCTAGATCTACTTATTTCATAAGCCTAAGATTCTCAGTAGCAACAATATTTCTGTTTGGAAGCTGTAATTTCACCTCCACAGTGAGCGTGGTGTAAACTCCATGGTAGAAGTAGAGATCGTTGGAGTTGTCGTTGGGTCTGTGTGCGATTCTCAGGTCGCAGTATCTCACCCCACAGTCCAACTGCTGCTTTATCGTGTACTCCTGCAAAACATGCATGGTAAATTAAGCCAAATGTCCAAGAGAATACAGTGAGTAATAAGTGGTTTTATTACCTGGGTTATCGCCCACTTGTACACAAATGGACGAATGAGGGGCTTCATGTACTTGTCCAGTTTTTGAAGCATGTCTGGTTGCATGGGGTCGACAGGAGATCTGTTGTTCATATCCAGACAGTAGGTTATTGCGTTGTGGCTGCCTGAATGTGGTTACAAAAACACAACCATCACAAAACACATCTGTGTGTATGTGTGTGTGTGTGAATACAGTGGTTTGGATTTGTTTCAGTGTATTTCCATGCCGGCTGACTATCAACTATCAGACTGAGCGCTGTACTGTCTTTCACTTCTTTTTTAATTTCTCTCTTTGCTGCAAGCCTTTTAACTAATTTGCAAGTGTTTTGCTCAGGTTGCACTGAGCTCATAGGGCCACCCTGACATGCAAAGTGGGCTGTGATACATGGCAGCCTACCTGGGATGGCCAGGTGGTACAAAGGGGTGTCCCACAGAGCACATGGCAGTAGAGACATCCAGCTCTCCATGGGAAGCTCTCCCAAGCTCAGCTCACTTCGTCCGGACACCACCACTGAAGACATGCTGAGCTCTGGTTTCTGGATTTCCTCAGAAACAACAAAAACTCAGTATAAATATGTATTTATCATGCAATTAACCAAGTAACACTTAACAGCCATATATGATCTCTCTCACTGTACTATATTAAAAGCTGATATTTTTGGGGGACATTTAGGTAATATCTAACCTTAATGTGGTACAGAGGAGTGACGGCTGCAGTCCTGTTTACATCACACTCACTTGATTAAACTGCAGCTGCGTCTTCCTCCAAACGTCCCACCAGCGGAACCAGTCAGTCCACCAAACAGCGGAGCTACTGGGACGAAAATGAAAGGCCTGATCAAGAAGAAGCTGAGCATCCCAAAGAGTTAGAACCGAAACTCATTTCAACACATAAAACATGTATGACGTGATCCGACGGTTTAGAAAACAACATAGAAATAAAAACGCAGCCGCGTGCCTCTCTCTTTACCCGCTCAGTCCGGTTATTTAGCTACACCTGCGCAGCTGGATGGCGCATTTCACTTTGGATCATCGATTATCCATTACGTTTGCTGATCGCTTCATATGCACCGGCGCTGAGTGAGTTCCGCGGTCCCTCCAGGAGTCCGGTCCCCCATGAGCTGCGGCAGGAAGCGCATGCAGGGCGGCGGCACCGCGCGGGCTGGCGGTCAGATCGGCAGATGGAGAGGCTCTCCTCTTAAAGAGACCTCTGTGATGTTACCCAGACACTAATGTTTAATGACAGCGGGCAGGAAGAGTGATGGTTGCGAGACGATGCTGAGGCGTGGCCAGAAGTACAGCATGTCCCAAACACCACAGCTTTCAGCTCGGCTCAGCTGTTTGGAGAAGTGGTGTATAGTGGTCCATCAGTGGGGGAAAAAGTAGCCCAGAAAGAGGCTGTTTCAGAAAAAGTGACATGTAAGACTCGATTTAGTCTACTTAAAAAACCCATCAGTATATTGGCTCATTGTCTCATAATTTCTGCACTTCTGTTTCAGGGAGGAAGAGTCATGAAATGACTAAACCAATACTGGCTTACAGACGAGTAAGAGACAGGCTCATAGACATAAATATAGCTTTATTTTGTCTATGTTAAGACTAAAGTTAATGCAGCTGTTGACTAACTGCACCAGTGTAACTAAGGTAGCCTTAGCTGCTGGACGACGTATGTGTAGGGACGTTTGTAATTGTAAAAACAGCATCATGGGGATTTAGAAGTAGGTATACTCAATGCTGACTGAAAAAGAAGTATACCCTGGACTACTGGTTTTGCGTGATGCTGGCAAAACAGCTAATGGCTACGTTATTAATCCATTTCTGAAGACTAACAGCTTTATTTGCTTCAAAATTCTACACATTTATCCACCTAATGCAAACATCTCCAAAATAATGAATATTAACCCTATCTGTTCATTTAGCCTCACTGAGCCAGCTTACACCTGTTTTGCTGTTGTCCTCACTATAATTCTTTTGTAGTTCCCCCTTCATCCACTAGGGGCTGCAAAACAGAGCGAATCCCCATAGACTCCCTTGTTAAAAAGACCAACTTCACAGCAGAAATAAACATGTTTACAGCTTGGTTCAAAAATCCATTTTAAGTTTAATAGGTCAGGTTTACCTTCATGACAACTGTGGGGGGAGTGAATTTTTTTCTAACTCGCCCATTTAAAAGTAATTTAATCTTGAAATTCGGCATATTTAGGGGTGTGTCCTTTTGATTGACAGGTGCCCTAATTCCCGCTTCAAGTAAGAAGAACTCGGAACAACCACGGTTTTTAGCCGTTAACAACCGCTTACCTGGTTAGCTGGTTTGCTCCTGTTAGCTCTGGGTTGGTCCAAATACAAGAAATCGCACCCTAACATCCATATCTTCCCCGCTTAAGTAAATGTTTATTTATGCACCTTAAGTTCTACAACAAACAAGAAAAGCTTCCATCCACTTTCAGCTTTTAATGAGAAACTATCTTTAAGAATTGTTTAGGCAGCCAAATTCAATTTAATTTTGTTGTTTTATTTTCGCTATACCTGATAATGAAACTTAACTGCCAATTTACATATATTTACCTCTAATGCCCATGCTTATATTTAGTTTTTTTCCCATATAAGCTTGCCAGTAAAAACGGTTCATTGACCTGACTCGCTGTAGTAACTATTTGAATGTTTGTAAAATCTGTTAATTGCAATAAAAAAAATAAAATAAAAAAAATAAAAAACAGCTGTATGTCCTTTTCATAACTACTGCTTATTTTCATGAAGTCTGCATAATTTGTCCTCACTCTTAAATTAATATGGAAACTGCTAAAAAAAATGTTGACAAAGTGAATTTTGCATCATATGGGGTCTTTCATATGATTGTAACTATTGGCTAAAACTGAATGTCTGTATGATATAAAGATAATTTTCTTATGAATTGGCACTATACAAATACAGCTGAATTGAATTGGATTAAATTAAAATTAACTGAATTGAACTGAATTAATACTATCATGTGTGAATAAAAAAAACCTACTACATTAAGAAGTACAATATTTTACTTTTACAGACATGCAGTGAGTTTTTTTGTTTTTTTTTTGCTTAAATCACTTTGATCTATTCCACATTATATAAATAAAATGTTATATTTCTATTATATAAATATTCATAATATTATACTCTATCAAAACATAGCTTTATCTTTTTCTTTTCCTGTTTATCACTGAGACAAACTATACATATACATACATACATGCACAAAGCAAGAGATGAAGCACTTTGTAAAGGTCTCAAGCACTGGAACCTAGAGGAGAATGACATGGAAGAACCATTATGGGCGGAAAAGCCCCCGCAAGTGACTGATATGAACAAGTCCTACCAATGGCTAGAGAGTGCTGGAAGCACAGAGGTGCTAATCATGGTACAGGAGCTAGACTTGAGTATCAGGGCCTCAGATCTACCACATCAGGCAGGACTCCAGGTGCAGACTGGAAAGAAAACCCTGAAACAATCCAGCCCCTAACAGCGGGGTGCAAGATACTGGCAGGCAAAGAATACGTGGAACACCATAACCAAGTAACTGGCATAGCATACAGGAATATCTGTGCAGAATATGGACTGGAGACTCCTAAGTTCCAGTTGGAAGCTCACCCCAAGGTGGTTGTGAATAAAAGAGCTAAGATCCTCTGGGACTTTCAGATCCAAACCTACAAAATGGTGAAGGCCAACAAGCCGGACATGATGGATAAGCAGCAGAGGAAGGCCGTAGTGTTAAATGTAGTCATCCCCAACAATGGAATATCAGGAAAAAAGGAACATGAGAAACTGGAGATATACCTGGAGAAGGCCTGGAAGGTGACAACAACAGTAGTAACCATAGTCATCAGAACACAGGGGGCCGTGTCCCCCTGGAGAAGTTGCTCCAACAGATACCTGGAGAAACATCAGACATCTCCATCCTGAAGAGAAAGTTTTAATGGGTAAAAAGTTGTGCATAAAATGTGAGATTAATAAATAAAAAAGAATAAAAGATGAAAAAGCTGTTAATCAAAGTTAAAGCGGCCTTTATGTGTAACAGCCGTGGTTTATTTCAGATTATCTTTGATTTCTGCCTTTAATCAGTATAAAGGTTTGTTATGGTGAAGAACGGCACTATTTGTGTGTGTTTTACTTTCTGATTATGTACATAATTGTATGTATTTTATGTTCATGTGATGTGCAAGTTGATATGATTGTTGCCATCATTGCAGATATGTCTGGCAGTTTTAGGTCAGGCCAATAAAACCAGTTCAGTGTGTGCAAAAACAAAACGCAGACAGCTGATAATATAATTACTTAAACATGTTTGTGTATGGAGGGAATAATGTCAAAGAACATTTTCCTGTGAGATATAAATTATTTAACAAATAGAAGATTCTTTGAGCAAGTACTCATAACCAGCAATGAGAAAACAGTTTATTAGTTCTCAGTCAGAAGCAGATGTTCAGCTTCTATGGTCCACATGTCTGGAAAAACTCCCAGAAAGCCTTAGGTTAGCTGAAAAATCCAGGCTGTTCTCAGCTGCATTTCAGTAGTTTTGGTATAAAGTCCAAATTTACAGATTTTTTTTAGATGTATTTAGTAAACTTGATAATGTTTATCATAGTTTTAATTTAATGCCCCCCCCCCCCCCCCCCCCCCACCCCGCTTTTCTCCTTTTATTCATTTATATTTATTGAATTTCTATTTGGAGATTAATAAAATATTTTTCATTTCATTTCATTTTCCTTTCTCTTTTGTTTTTAATTCTAAATTATTCTTCTTATCTAATGTTTTAATGACTCTGTAAAGCAGGGTGAATCACCCTGCGATACTAATAAATGTCCCTTGTGATGCTCACTCTCTGATTGTTCAGTTTAATAAAACACAGAGATAACTTGTTTAGTTTCATACTCATTCATTGTTATTTTGTTTAGTAACCACAAACAATCTAATCCTAAAGATAATTTTATGATAATGGGAGAAAAAATCCCAAATGTCCAATCTAAAGTTTTATCAGGGCTTGTACGTCATTATAAGTTCATATTATGACTTTTCCATCTTCTTTATATCATGCAAACAGTGAAAACCGGCATGTACTGTACATGTCACCCAACAAAGCAACTGATAGTGCTGTAAGAAGGTTGAAATTTCATCAAGGATGTAGAAGTACTGATGAAACAACACGAAGGTATCCTGATAAACTGTGCTGGCATGACGTTATAACATGTTTACAGCTGCATATCACTGAAATGCTGGAAGATTTGCAGCAATCCTCTCCTACAGATAAATCCTCCTGATGTTAGCCACTCCAGCATGATTTCCCCCATCACATTTTACACCTGCATTAGTGATCATTAAACATTATATACTCAAACCGAACTCCATTTTACAGTACCTGCTCATTCCTGCTCAGACTAGGAGGACATCCCCCACCATGTGCCATGTTTTGTGAAACTTAATTATCATTTGTTTGATGCTCCCATTCAAAAAAGGCGAATGTCTCCTGGTTTTGCTACAAAAAAGACCAATACTTAGGGTCATTCTAAGACGGAAATATTGATCATTAATCAAGAAACTATGTCAATTTACTGTGGGATTAAAATGAATTCAAGTTTAAATGCATCCTCTATAAGAAATAATCTAGATACTTGTGAATTCATAAAATGTAAAAAGAAAAAGGAAGAAATACTTTGAATACGCTGTACTTTAGACTGATCTTTGTGCCAGAACTGGCTTCCCAGAAGGAAATTGATTAGGTAGTCTATTTGTTTGTGAATGTTTAGTTTTACTCAGCTTCTTCAGCCGGTCAATAAGTCCTGAAACAGCACAAACCTGTGCAGGGAAGCAAATGAAAACATTTCATTTAGCTGCTGTTCACAGTTAAATACCATTGTTCTTCTTTTTCTCTACAACACAAATGTTTGAGTATCACTGGGAAGAGCACCAGTGAAAGAAATCCATTAAATGCAGTTCAGATTAGGATGGGTTCCTGGTTTTTTAACTCGAAGGCTCAGATCCACTCAAAATCTGAACCATACTGGTGTCTTATTAGTTATGTCTCAGGTCCTTTTATATATCAATAAATATGACCTTCCCCCTCATACAGAGTCATGATTAAAATTTATATGCACGACAATGCTGCTCCCTAGTTTTCACTTTAAATCCAAACCACAGAATAATTAATTAAGCTTAACATTTTAAGTACAATTATGTAATATATTTTAAACCACCTAGTGCATTTATTCGTCTGTGTTGTTACAGTTATCTATGTTGTAAGTGACTAAAGGCTCGGAAAAGAAACCGAATGAAAGATTTTCTGTTTTTCACCTTTATACATATACATACATATATATACATACATATATGTGTATGTATGTATATATATATATATATATATATATATATATATATATATATATATATATATATATATATATATATATATATATATATATATATATGTATATATATATATATATATATATATATATATATACATACATTATATATATATAGCTGCTAGGATCTTCGGCTTTATGCCCCTGGTAGGGTCACCCATGGTAAACAGGTGCCTAGGGGAGGGACCAGACCAAGTACGGCTCATAGACCTCTATGATGACGACCAACCTGGGCATGAATGTTCCCTTGCCTGGACGCGGGTTACTGGGACCCCCCTCTGGAGCCAGGCCTGGAGGTGGGGTACGAGAGCGAGCGTCTGGTGGCCGGGCCTTCGCCCATGGGGCCCGGTCGGGCTCAGCCCGAAAGGGTTACATGGGCCCCACCTCCTGTGGGCTCACCATCTGCGGGAGGAGCCGTAGGGGTCGGGTGCAGTGTGAGCTGGGCGGCAGCAAGGGGCGGGGACCCTGGCGGTCCGATCCCCGGCTGCAGAAGCTGGCTCTAGGGACGTGGAACGTCACCTCTCTGGTGGGGAAGGAGCCTGAGCTTGTGCGCGAGGTTGAGCGGTTCCGGCTCAACCACATGACTAAAAATCCAGTCATGTGGCTGCATGTGACCTGCAGCCACATGCCTTGGACACTCGGGTGAAGAGGGGGGCGGAGCTGTCAGCTGATCACCACCTGGTGGTGAGTTGGCTCAGATGGTGGGGGAGGAAGCCGGTCAGATCTGGCAGGCCAAAACGTGTTGTGAGGGTCTGCTGGGAACGTCTGGCTGAGTCCCCTGTCAGAGCAAGCTTCAACTCCCACCTTCAGCAGAGCTTCTTACATGTCCCGAGTGAGGTGGGGGACATTGAGTCCGAATGGGCTGTGTTCCGTGCCTCTATTGCTGAGGCGGCCAGCCGGAGCTGTGGCCGTAGGGTTGTTGGTGCCTGTCGTGGCGGCAATCCCAGGACTCGTTGGTGGACACCAGCAGTGAGGGATGCCGTCAAGCTGAAGAAGGAGTCCTATCGGGCCTTTTTGGCCTGTGGGACTCTGGAGGCAGCTGATGGTTACCGACAGGCTAAGTGGCATGCGGCTTCGGCTGTTGCCAAGGCAAAAACTCGGGCATGGGAGGAGTTTGGCGAGGCCATGGAGAAAGACTTCCGGACGGCTTCAAGGGGATTCTGGTCCACCATCCGGCGGCTCAGGAGGGGGAAGCAGTGCTCCATCAATACTGTGTACAGTGGAGGTGGGGAGCTGCTGACCTCAACTCGGGACGTAGTGGGTCGGTGGAAGGAATACTTTGAAGACCTCCTCAATCCTACCAACACGTCTTCCGATGAGGAGGCAGAGCTGGTGGACTCAGGGGTGGACTCTCCTATCTCTGGGGCTGAAGTTGCTGAGGTGGTCAAAAAGCTCCTTGGCGACAAGGCCCCGGAGGTGGATGAGATCCGCCCGGAGTTCCTTAAGGCTCTGGATGCTGTGGGACTGTCCTGGCTGACACGCCTCTGCAGCATCGCATGGACATCGGGGGCAGTACCGCTGGATTGGCAGACTGGGGTGGTGGTCCCCTTTTTAAGAAGGGGGACCGGAGGGTGTCTTCCAATTACAGGGGAATCACACTCCTCAGCCTCCCTGGTAAGGTCTATTCAGGGGTCCTGGAGAGGAGGGTCCGCCGGATAGTCGAATCCTGGATTGTGGAGGAGCAGTGTGGTTTTCGTCCTGGTCGCGGAACAGTGGACCAGCTCTATACCCTCTTTGGGGTCCTGGAGGGGGCATGGGAGTTTGCCCAACCAGTCTACATGTGGTTTGTGGACCTGGAGAAGGCATTCGACTGTGTCCCCTGGGGGTTCCTGTGGAGGGTACTCTGGGAGTATGGGGTACCGGACCCCCTTGTACGAGCTGTCCGGTCCCTGTACGACAGGTGTCAGAGCTTGGTCCGCATTGCCGGTAGTAAGTCGGATTCGTTTCCGGTGAGGGTTGGACTCCGCCATGGCTGCCCTTTATCACCGATTCTGTTCATAACTTATATGGACAGAATTTCTAGGCGCAGCCGAGGTGTTGAGGGGATCTGACTTGGTGGCCTCAGGATTGGGTTCCTGCTTTTTGCAGATGACGTGGTCCTGTTGGCTTCATCTGGTCGTGGTCTCCAGCTCTCGCTTGAGCGATTCGCGGCTGAGTGTGAAGCGGCTGGGATGAGAATCAGCACCTCCAAATCTGAGACCATGGTCCTCAGCCGGAATAGGGTGAATTGCCCTCTCCGGGTCGGGAGTCAGGTCCTGCCTCAAGTGGAGGAGTTTAAATATCTCGAGGTCTTGTTCACGAGTGAGGGAAGGATGGAGCGGGAGATCGACAGACGGATCAGTGCGGCGTCTGCAGTAATGCGGACTCTGCGCCGGTCTGTCGTGGTGAAGAGGGAGCTGAGCCAGAAGGCGAAGCTCTCGATTTACCAGTCGATCTACATTCCTACCCACACCTATGGTCATGAGCTGTGGGTCGTGACCAAAAGAACGAGATCTCGTATACAGGCGGCTGAAATGGGTTTCCTCCGCAGGGTGGCCGGGCTCACCCTTAGAGATAGGGTGAGGAGCTCGGTCATCCGGGAGGGGCTCAGAGTAGAGCCGCTGCTCCTCCGCGTTGAGAGGAACCAGTTGAGGTGGCTCGGGCATCTGGTCAGGATGCCTCCTGGACGCCTCCCTGATGAGGTGTTCCAGGCACATCCCTCTGGGAGGAGACCCCAGGGAAGACCCAGGACACGCTGGAGGGATTATATCTCTCGGCTGGCCTGGGAACGCCTCGGGATCCCCCCCGCAGAGTTGGCAAATGTGGCTGGGGAGAGGGAAGTCTGGGCTTCCCTGCTTAGGCTGCTGCCCCCGCGACCAGACCCCGGATAAGCGGCTGAAGATGAAGATGAAGATATATATATATATACACTATTCACAAAAAGTTAGGGATATTCAGCTTTTGGGTGAAATTTCACAACAAGCCTAAAATGCATTCAAACCTGTACAGGTGAACTTAATGTGATCGTCTCTAAGCTTTTAAATGCACATGTCCAACTGTTAAATGTTTCAATAAATTTTGCACAAGTTGCTGTTCTCTAACAAGGAGCTTAACGGCAAAAATCACGGCAGGTGTGTGATCCTTGAATTGACCAATAAATGTCCTGGTTTAATTAGAGCTGGTGTTTAAACAGTTGTCCTCATCGTGCTGTTCACATTTTGACATCATGAGACCAAGATGACACCTAACAATGGAACAACAGTCCCTTGCCATTGCGATGCTTCAAACACGACGTTCTCAGACAGAAGTGGCCACTGAGCTTGGAGTGTCACAGAGTGTCATCAGCAGGTTGCAACAGAGATATGGAGAGACTGGAAGAGTCACAGAAAGGCCTAGAAGTGGACGTCCTTTGGCCACATCCCGTGCTGATGACCGCTACATTGTGAACACTGCCCTGAGAAACCGGATGATGAATGCCACTCAACTCCAGGCACGTTTAACAGAGGTGAGAGGCACCCAAGTGTCACGTCAGACCATTCCAAACCGTTTCCATCAGCGTGGTCTGCGTGCTAGACGACCTGCACGGGTACCTGACCACACCACCAGGCACAGGCTTCATTGTCTTGCATGGGCCAGGGAGCATTTACGCTGGACGAGGAACCGGTGGGCCTCAGTGCTGTTCTCTGATGAAAGTCGATTCACACTGAGCAGAAATGATGGCCGGCAACGATGTTGGAGACGTCAGGGAGAGCGCTATGCATCAGCCACTGTTGTCACCAGGCCAGCTTTTGGTGGTGGCGGTGTTACAGTGTGGGCAGGGGTGTCCACTTGGTACAGAACTGCCCTACACTTTGTGAATGGTACAGTGACAAGCCCACACTACCTGAATAACATCATTAATCCAGTGATTGTGCCCCTACACAACAGCACAGGCCTAATTTCATCTTCATGTACGACAATGCTCCTGCTCATCGAGGCCGCATCATCAGGGAACGGCTGTTGGAGACTGGTGTACCTCAAATGGAATGGCCTGCACTCTCTCCAGACCTGAATCCCATTGAAAACCTGTGGGATCAGCTGAGCCGTCATGTAGAGGCTCGAAACCCTGCACCCCAGAACCTCAATGACCTGAGGGCTGCCCTTCAAGAAGAGTGGGATGCCATGCCTCAGCAGGCAATAAGTTGCCTTGTGAACAGGATGAGACGTCGTTGTCAAGCTGTAATTGATGCTCAAGGGCACATGACGAGATATTGAGACGTTCAAATTTTTTGTTGTGGTGTAACTACCATTGTTGTTACCTTTTGTGTTGAATGAGTTTTTTGAGATGAGGAAATCAGTAGTGCATCCTTCTACTTAAATGTCTTACTTTTATGATATTATATCACTGTAGCATGAACATATTGCATTTTCCATAAATTTCACCTGAAAGCCAAATATCCCTAACTTTTTGTGTGTTTGTATATATATATATATATATATATATATATATATATATATATATATATATATATATATATACACACACAACAAACATGATATATTTAAAAAACAAATGAACTCATCATCATGATGAAGAAAGTAGGTGGAGATGATGTGAGCTTTGTGACATGGTGCATCATCCTGCTGGAAGTTTCCATCAGAAGATGCTACACTGTGCTCATAAAGGGATGGACATGGTCAGCAGCAACACTCAGGTAGGCTGTGGGGGTGAACCCATTAAACCAGGCCCAATAGGGTGTGTGCTGGGGTAGCAGTATGACCACAAGAGACAGTAACTGGCTAATATATGTTTGTGATGGGGAGGAAGGTGGTCTCTGTGGGAGCTATACTGGGGAGGATGAGGTCTCCAATGCAGGGTATCCTGAGCAAACATCCACTGCATGCTACAGTGGCATAACAGTGGAGTAACCGTAGCAACAGGCTTTTTTCACTGCGCCGGTTCAAAAGGTCATTTACCTCATGTGCCACAAGGCTATACAACAAAGGTCTGAAGTGAACTTGTATGTAAATCTGTGCACTTTATGATTAATATTGTGAGAAATATTGACCATATTTAGTTGGTATCTTTAAATTTATTTCAAGGTACCAGTCATTATGACAGTCCCTTTGGGGATTAATAAAGTTCTACCTATTTTAATTTAAAGTCTTTTAATTCTTTAACAGTAATATTTTTTAAAATAATTTACTTTTTTTAAATGTATTTTTTTGCTTGTGTGATGTCAAATTATTGTTGTGCAAAAAGTAACCACCAGGGGAAAAAGTTACATATAGGATTGTGTGCAGTGGATTTTACCAAAGATCTTTACGAAAGATCTCAAACTATATGTTTCAAATTACACACACGTCTTTAATAGGTTAAACCATGTCACACTAGTCAGCAGCAACACTCAGGTAGGCTGTGCTGGTTAAACCATGTCATGTTGGTACTAAGGGGACCAGACTGGGACCAGAAAACCTCCCCCCCACCATTCCACCAGCAGCAGCCTGAAGCGTTGATCCTGACGGCAGGATGGATCCATGTTGTCATGATGTTTCCAGCAGATTCTGATCCTACCATGTGAATGTGGAGCTGAACTGGAGACTCATCAGACCAGCAACGTTTCTCCATCTTCTATTGTCCAGTTCTGGTGAGTCTGTGTGAATTGTAGCCTCAGTTTCCTGTTCTTACTGACAGGAGGGAACCCGGTGTGGTCTTCTGCTGCTGGAGACCATCTGCTTCCAGGATGGACGTGTTGTGTGTTCAGAGATGATGTTCTGCATATCTTGGTTGGAACCAGTACTTACTGGACTTCCTATTGTCTTTCTATCATCTCCAACCAGTCTGTCCATTCTCATCTTATTTATATTTATTCCTTTATATCCGTGTTCATATTAAGGTCATTAAATGCAGGAACTTTTTAAAACAGAAAGAAAAGTTATACAACAAAATGCATTGTTTTTTTAAATCACTAAACAAAACAAGCAAAATTCTAATAAAACAATAAGCCTTAATGAACCAGTCATGCCAGGTTGTTTTATTTATCAAACCAGGGAGAGAAGTAACAGCAAAAACTGAGAGATGAACATTTCACAGCTAACTTTCACAATTCAAAGTCTGAAAATGAAGGCTGATCATGTGATGAAAGAACTAAAGGCAATCTGACCGCATCTTCACTCATCTGTAACTCAGCTTTTCCCATCATGCACCCAGTTTAGCAACTGAAAGACACATATTGGAATGTAATCACACTACCCCCTTTCTTTCCAGTTAGGAGACAGATGTAGTGTTTTCACATGAAGTTCTGTCTCACTGGAACCAGCAAAGCTTTAAAGATCCTAAGCGTGAACCACTGCTCTACCCAAAAGGCTGCTGTTCATATCATTTGCGCTCCTATTTAACAAATGTTAAAACATCACGGTGTTGATTTCTCACGTGAGGGGGAAAGGGTCGACTGTGATGCATCATGCGCACGAAACAAAACTGATTTTACTGATAAAAAAAAGAAAAGAAAAGAAGAATTCAAATCAGGCAAGTCTTGGTAGAATATCTGGGCAAACGATCCATGTAGTGAAATAAAAGTAGAATATTTCTGGTCCAGTTAAAAATGATTTTCATCCCTATTTTATGGAAACCAGTTCAACTAAAACCTGCATAATGGGAAACATGTTTGATTGTTGACCACAAATTAAAGTAAAGCATGATAATCTCAACATGTGTTAGTGGCGTTCTTCAGATTGGACTCTCCTGCGATTGGGTCTTAGAGCACCGTTGCTACCATAGCCTGGTCCCTGATTGACATGTGTTCTAAGAGACTGTGGGGTCTGGAGGAATCGGCAGCAGCGGGACAGTGGAGCAAACTCAAAGCTGTCACCTCTGCATTGTGTGTCTGGAGCTCAGCGACTGCTTCCCTTTCCTTGGACCACCTGGCGGTGGAAGCCCAACGTGCTGCCTGCGCCTCCCTTTGGCTTCTGGCTCGGAGTCACTGAGCTCCAGGTCGGGGCAGTATCCATCACTGTCCTGGTAAGATCGCACGTTTTTCACTTTGTGCTCAGACACAGGTTTAGCCCATAGTTTATCCTTCGCTGTGCCTTTTCGGGACAGTTTTTCAGAGACCCGCAGGTCCTCTGTGGTCCGTACCAGGTTAATAGTAGCCTCTTTAAAGGACCTGCCAAAGTGCTCCATGGCAGACTTGCGAAAGCTGCTCTTGTCAAAAGCTGGCTTAGAGGTGTCCCTGTCATTTGGCGTCTGATAAGAACTGTCCTTCTGAGCTGCAGACTTCTCTAAAACACCATTAAATTTGGTCATGCATGTTCGGTCTTGGTCCGCTTTGCCATTACTGTTTGACGAATGGCCATGCAGTGCAGCATGCAAAGCTAAAGGTTTCCCGGTCGGTTTAACTGCCATCGCTGTGCTGCCTGAATGGCTTGAGGAAGACAATCGGCCATTGGAGCGCTCTTCTTTGACCCCTCGGCTGTGCAGCTGAGGTTTCCCTTGGCCCAGCCCCTCAGCAGCAAGTTCAGCAACATTCCCGCTATTGTCTGGGCAGAGCGGCCCGTTGCCAGATTTGGAACTGGGATTTCCATTTCCGGCACTTGAAGGTTTATGCATCTTCAGTTTAAGAGTAATCCTCGGAGGAGGGTGGAACAACATATTCTCTACTGGGAACGAAGCAGGAAGACCTTCGTGGAAAGAAAGGAGAACAAGGTTACCAGTGGGCTGCAGTGGCTCACACTTCTCCATAAAACGTAACCCCACACCTGTTTTTTTATTTTTCCATTCGGTTTCTAAAAGCAAAGAAACATCTAAAACCTTAAAGTCTGTGGCTCTTGATGACCAGAGTTGCTTTCCCCTCAAAGGCCGTAAACATCTCAGAAATTACATCATGATTTAAAAGTGCACCACTTAAACTTCAAAAACAGTGGGCTCATTCCCACCAGGACGGTCCAGGAGATTCGGTTCGACTGGTTGAGGAATTACAAAAATATTTACATCTTTGTTTGGTTTGCCATCACACGGCACTTTACTAAAACAAACTAAACTGAATGATGTACATCATGCAGTTGTACACTTGCTTGCAAGGTATTTTCTGAAACAACCACTGACCTACAAGCAGGAACAAAATCCAGTTTGTGGATCAGCCAGGAACCAAAACCAGTGAATGAGCTGGTTTTGGGTTTCTGTTTTTACTTTGGGATGAGAATCAGCACCTCCAAATCTGAGACCATGGTCCTCAGAATAGGGTGGATTGCCCTCTCCGGGTCAGGAGTCAGGTCCTGCCTCGAGTGGAGGAGTTTAAATATCTCGGGGTCTTGTTCACGAGTGAGGGAAGGATGGAGCGTGAGGTTGACAGACGGATCGGTGCGGCGTCTGCAGTAATGCAGGCTCTGCGCCGGTCTGTCGTGGTGAAGAAGGAGCTGAGCCAGAAGGCGAAGCTCTCAATTTACCAGTCTACCCTCACCTATGGTCATGAGCTGTGGGTCGTGACCGAAAGAACGAGATCTCGTATACAGGCGGCTGAAATGAGTTTCCTCTGCAGGGTGGCTGGGCTCTCCCTTAAGAGATAGGGTGAGGAGCTCGGTCATCCTGGAGGGGCTCAGAGTAGAGCCGCTGCTCCTCCACATCGAGAGGAACCAGTAGAGGTGGCTCGGGTATCTGGTTAGGATGCCTCCTGGACCTCCCTGGTGACCCCGGGGAAGACTCAGGACACGCTGGAGGGATTATATCTCTTGACTGGCCAGGGAATGCAGAGCAAATGTGGCTGGGGAGAGAGAAGTCTGGACTTCCCTACTTCTGTTACTGTCCCTGTGACCCAACATCAGATAAGCAGTAGAAAATGGATGCATGGATGTTTTTACTTTGGTGGTCAAATCTAATGTGGTTTTTACCAGAATCTGCCCAGTATTACCAACAGAAGAGGCAGGCAAATATGTCATGTTTATCTACGTCACTTCCTCTCTTCGGCTCCCTGAATGTTTCATTTGCTTTCACACTGTCAGCGAACCCCACCAGAGATCACGTACATGTAAACCGAGAGCCTTGGTTTTCAAGCAGACCAGAGTTCACGTCTGTACTGGAGCTGTAAGGTGTATTCACACCGTTTCAAAAGAACAATAGCATATCATACCATGCTCCAAAAAGAATCACATAGTACCGTTTGTTTTTAGTGGTGCAAACAGTGCCAGTGCGACTATGCCTTAGAAGTTTTAAAGTTTAATTTTTCTTGTTGGTTAATAGAGAATTTAAATCTCAGCTGAATAAATTCTTAAAGAAAAAGATTCATGAAACATCTTAAAAAAAAAAAAAAAAAAAAGGCAAAAAAACTTCATTCTTGACCATAGAATATAAAAACCACTACTGCTTCTTGAAAGAGTTTCTTAAAAAAAAATACATAAACCAAGGTTAAATAAGATAAAATAAAATAAAATAGAACACACCAAATTAAAAGAGAACAAAAACAAAATGAAAATAAATAAAATAAATCAAAATAAAAACTAAACTAAATCAATTAAATAAAAAAAAATAAAACAAAATAAAAAATAAAATAAAATAATTTGTGCTCACCTGCTGGCAGTTCTTGGTTCATGAGTTTAACGTGGAGGTTGAACATCTGCTCCTGAGCTTTACTCTGCAACAGTTTCAGCTTCTCCCGCCGGCTCACCATGTAACACAAGTTCCTCACCTGCATTTTTAGGAAACGTCACAATGATTTAAACAACATATAACAGTTCAGGGGTTTGATCCACAGCTTCAGATTTACAAACGGATCCAGTCAAACGCAGGAAAGAAATAACTGGTTGCATCACTGACTAGTTCCAGTTCTCCTGAAAATGTGCATTTAACTGTTTCATCCAAACAGTAATTTAATGTCCAGCTGCGCTGCAGTTTGCCTGGATGCTTACTGTATGCTTGTATGTGCATTTGTTCACTTGTGTCAGTCTACTCTGGTCAGGTTGTAAAGCAAGTTAAATTTCTTTGTACTGGGACGCCAGTTCATTGACGATAAATAAACTTCTGATTCCGAAATGGGAGCTTTGGCTGGGAGTTAGCAGGAAGCCGTAGATGTTAAACACTAGGGCTGTGATGATTTGCTTTCGTCCCGATTCGATGTGATTCCGAATTTTTTGGGTGCAAATTCGATTTAAATTGCGATTCTCACAATTCCTCAGTATTGCTGATTTTTGTTGACTAAAAACAAACAAAAAAAAATGTACAAAACTTTTTCTTTTTGCTCTTCATTTTTCTTGATTTAAATTAGGAAAAAACTACACAGTAGCCAGACCATTCTGCTGCTATAATGCCCAGGACGAAAGTAAAAAGCTCAATAAAAACAATAAAAATGACTAAAATTTTATAATGGATTATTTTATTAATTTGAAATCAATTTAACAAAAAAATTTATTTTAAAATTGTGGAGCAAAAAATCCCGATATTCGATTTTTCGAATAAATTTTCACACCCCTATGAAATCACTTATTATTATACATTTGGATTTACTTTTAAAGCCAGACCTATAATCGTATTACAGCTTGTTTCTAAGTGAATCTGTCGGCTTCAGAGCAGAAACCTTTATTAATCTTGACGTGGAGTTGCATAACAGTTTTTGGACTGACTAGAGGCTGTGATCACAACTTGTTCTTTAGAGAGTATCCCGTTGTAAATGATTTATATAATGGGTTGTTATCTGGCAGGAAAAAATCTTCTATCCGAAATGAGACTTTGTTCACACGGCAGCGGGAGTTGGGTGTCATTACATGCATCAGTTGCACCTTCTGCGCTAAATAGTCTTTCAGCCTCTGGATTTTCTCAGCTCACATGAGAAGATCAGGAATCTGATTTTGATTGTTCAAATCAAAAGACATACTGACCACTACTCACATGAGTTCAATGATTACAGAACAAATTGTGAACTTTAGCAAACTATCCGGCTGTAAGAGTCGGAGTCTGCAACACATACATCATAAACCCACTATTATAAACAAGAAATGCTGTGGACTTCCTCTGTAAGTAATAAAACAACGACTCAGCACTAAATATCTCAACACTGCAGTATTAAAAAAAGCACCCACCCGCTCCAAATCCTGTCGCAGGTGCATGAACATCCGCATGCGTGTGTGGATGCTGTCCTCCTGAGGCTGCAGCACCAGGTTCTCCTCCTCTTCTTTAGGGGGCAGCAGAGCTTTGTTAAAGTTGGATTTCCTCTTAAGCTTCCAGTACTGATAGATGAAGTCCACCAGGCGCTGGGAGAGCCCAAGGGCCTGCGCCAGCTCCTCCAGCTGGATTAGAGTGTAGAACTCCTCCTCCAGCTCCTGCAGTCTCTGTGCCCGCTGGCCTCCCTTCCCCATCTCTCCAGGGGCTTTAGAGCGAACTGGGCTCAGGCCAACCTCGCCAGATTTGCACTTGCTATGCTTGAGGCAGTAAGACTTGAACTTAACTTCGTCCCCATCATCCAGGATGGTCTTCATCTCCAGACTGTGCTCAAAGGCGCACGTTACATGGAAAGGAGTGGTGCAGTTCTTTACCGAACACTGTGAACAGAGGGGGGGGGGGGGGGGGAAGAGAGACAAGACAACACACTGAAGGACTGCAGGAAACAAATTTACCGTCTTGTTTTAAAGAAACGACTTCTGTTTCCTTATTTTCTTTTAACACTACACGAATCAGCTCTCAGGGAAAACATGATTTGTGAAGTAAAGGAACAAAATCAAGATCCTATTAGATAGTTTATGTACGTAAGCAGTCAAAGCATCTGGAAGGAGGAGATTGATTTGAAACTGAGCATTAGAATGAGGAAGAAAGGAGATTTAAGTGACTGAACATGACGTGGTTGTCGGTCTGAGTATTTTAGTGACTGCAGATCTACTGGGATTTTCACACACAACCATCTCTAGGGTTTACAGAGAATGGCCTGAAAAAGTGGCCTGAATGAGATGCAGAAAAGAGAAGAGTGTTTATTCAAAGAAATGAAAACAAATCAAAGATATATCAAGAAATGATACATGTGCGTTATAATCTGAAGAGCCTGATGAACCAAAGCATAAGTCAGAAGATTAACCCACCAATGACAAAAGAGGTAATAGTATTTACATAACTACAGCAAAAATGCATTTAGGTTCTTTCTTGTTGGTCAGTGGTTGTTTTAGGGAATTCTGTCCCCATCCTTTAAACCAGTGTTCCTCATCGCACGCGGCTCACTGACTCGACTTGCGGCTCGTGAAGCAGCCACCGGTTTTCTGAAAATGCTATCTAAACAAGTCATAATGATCCTCAACGGTGCAGTTCTCTCCACTAACAAGAGCTGCAGGGTGCTTGCAGAAACTTTGCTGTCCTAACGGCCCTAACTGACCCTGTCTGAGTTGCCAGTTTTAGCTGATTTCGGCTGCACGATCTCCGCCAAAGAGCTGCTCTGTCGGTAGCTCCGTATATATAATGAAAAAGAAACACCGACATCCTGGAGGCCTTATTGTATTTTCACCATATACTGTTGCATAAGAGGCCATTACTCCATGCAATATTTAGGATAAACATTCCTTGCTAAAAAGCTGAATGTTACTGATTTGGCAACGTAGCAGGATACGTAGCGTGGGAATGCTTTTTTTTTTGGGAGGTGGCGGCTCTCCTCTGGTCTTGGTATGTTGAGTGCAGCTCTTGTTGAATTAACAGTGAGGATCACTGCTTTAAACAATTAGTTTAATATAAATGCACCCAGTAACGACAAAGCTCCACACTCACCTGGATACAAGCGCCTGTTTTCAGTTTACACAGACTGCAGATGAGAGACCAGCGACTGGGTGGGATGTGGGAGATTTTAGTGATGGGCTCCATCCGCTCAGGACAAGCAATGCTGACCTAGACCAGAACAGGAGACACGGCAGGATGAGAGCTTACTAGCTGCAGATTGATGACGATGACGATGCGCCAAAGACGTTATGTACCTCTGGTATCCACAGGGCGCAGCTGACATGCGCCCACTTGGTGCCGGCACGTGTTGCTTTCATGGCGCCACCCTTCTGAGGACACAGAAGGCACTGTGGGTCAATCCCGAGGACACACGTCCTACAGAGCCAGTTTCCAACGGGCACTTTAACAATGCCGTAACACGCCTGTGGAGAGAGAGGCATGTCAGAACACGATGCAGTCACTAGTTTTACGATGAAATTCACGCCGACCCGCTGGCTGCACGCTGCTGATGTTTACCTGATGTACACAGATGTTGCACTTGTCGCAGAACACCATGTCGTTTCCTTCTTCGCTGTCTGGGGAGCGGCACACGTCGCAGATGACGTCTTCGTCGTATTCGATCCCCAGACCTTCCACGGTTTCGATGGCGTGCTTCATGTTGTCATGGCACTGCCTCTCCAAAGCCTCCATGGCTCGTTCCATCGTCAGCTCATCCACTGGCCCTTCTCCTGGACAACAGAAGGTCAAACCCACATGGATGTAACATCTCCCAGCTCCCGTAGTTGTCCAACATCACTGCTATAGCTCAGCGAGAACTTCACAGTGGAACATACCCATCTGGTTCAGTTCCAGGTTGAGGGCGTGCAGCCAGTAGAGGTCCATGTCATCCAGATCGTAGCGACACATGGCCTCTGCCAGCTCCTTAATGTTGACATATCCCGGTTCTGTTGATTCCTGGCTGGAACACTGGATGTACTTCCTCTGGTGGGTGTAAAGCACTTCTTTGGACTTCTCTGCCATAACTCTGAATCCAAACAACACAACCACAATCTGTCAGCACTGTGAGGATCTCTGAAATCTAAAGTTTTGACTGGTTTGAAGAGAAGGAAATCAGGACAGGTCTACCTGACTGACGGCTCAGGGATGGTGTCTGGACTTGCCAGCACCTGGACCCCTTTCTCCCATTCCTGCTTCCAGGTGTCTGCCAGCAGGTAATAGTCCTCCGGAGAGACGTGATGGGAGTCTGGCAGCTTCATGGCACTTATCAAGTCTTTTCTGAACACCTGTGGGAGAAGGAAGAGGCCGGGAGAGCGAGTGGTCAACCTCTGGTCTTGGCGTTTAAGCAACATGGAGACTAATTTCATTATCAATCTGTCAAGTGCAACTAATTATTTCTTGATCGAAGCAGTGCAGGATTTTTCTCTCTCCAAATGTCTGTCAGGATATTCTGTTTAATCCTCATCCTCGAGCGCCAGTGTCCTGCAGGATTTCCTGCCCTGCAAGTGTCTCTGCTTCAAAACACCTGATTCAGATCAGTGTGTGTTTAGCAGATATGTGCAGAGCTTGTCCGAGTCTGAGTCAGGTGTGTTGCAACAGGAACACTTGGAAAACCTGCAGGACTGAGGATCCCTGATTGAGACTTTAGCTCAACCAGGAAAATGACAATGACTTAAATGAAAAACAAACAAAGCCAGGGATTGGGTGTTTTTTTCTGAATGTGTCTGATCCGTAGTCGTACACGGTGTTGTTTGAAAGAACGACTTAGATGACGTTTCAAGATGAAGAAAAATGGGCTTATTAAGGGTTTTCTTCAGAACAAATACAGTTATCTCAAATCCTCATTTTCAATTCCTGCCCTGAGTGAAGTCTGGACTTTACTGAAATAATTTGGCCCGACTGATGTCTGAATAGTTGCCTCAATCAGAAAAAAAATTAGCGGAATTTGATCATGAAACTGGAATCTATTGTAAAACATGGAATACAGTGGCATTTGTTCATACGTAGGTGCGATGCTATCCTCAGTAATCTAGTAGTTTTCATGGTGCCTGAGCTAAATGTGAGGGAAGTTAAATCAGAGGGAGAAGATAATGTCCCTTTGCAGGCTTAATCTGTGTGATGGCGCCTGATATGTCTCCTTCAGAATTTCAGCAGAAGCCAAAAAGCTGGAAAATATATCCTAGCTGCCCTCCTCAAAGAAGAAATCCAACGTTAAGTGGCCGTAGAAATATAGAAAAGGTTGCATGTGATTGTCATTCTCAGGCTGAGAACACACTGGTTGACCAATGAGGAGGAAGCAGGAAAACGAGGATCCTCCTCCTTTATAGCTGGTTGGGAAGATGTAAATGTGACTATAATATCACCAATGAGGACCGGTCTTTTACTAAAGCAAAGTCCAAGAAGATAATTCTCCTGAAAAAAACTAAGCATAAGATTCAGGAGAGGAGAAAAGTTTTCCAGAAGCAGCAGAGCCTCGTGGGCCGTGACAATTTCTTTTGTCCCGATTCGATTCGATTCCCATTTTTTGGGTGTCGATTAGATTTAAATTATGATTCACACAATTCTTTGATATTGCTGATTTTTGTAAACTAAAAACAGAAACAAAAAAAAAAAGGAATGTACAAAACTTTTTCTGCTTGTCATCTTTCTTGATTTCAATCAGGAAAAAAACAGCAACACAGCAGCCAGACCATCATTCTGCTGCTATAATGCCCAAGAAGACGAGTAAAAAGATTAATAAAGACAATAAAAGAGGAAAAAAAAATCTTTTATAACAAATTATTTTTTTTATTTATTTGGGAAAAAATTAAATTTTTATTACCAAAAAAAATAAATAAATAAAAATCGACTTTAAAATTGTAAAGCAAAAAATCCCCATATTCGATTTGAATTCCCTAAGTTTAAGTTTGTTTTTAGAAATAATATTTTTTATATACTGAAAATTAGTGCTTCAAATAAAACTAAACATTTTACTAAACCACAATGTAGTTAATAAATAATTTAAATAGCCATCAGTGTAATATCTCGCCCAGTGATTGCTGGGTTAGGCTCAAGCTTCCCTGCGACGCTTGGTTGGACCAAGTGGTTAAGAAATTGGATGGATGAAGCAGTGAAATTTGGGTAATGATCTAAAATGAAACTTTAAAATGGAGGAATATGTGCTGCTGTGAAAATGCACTGACAATTTTTTTTTTTATAGAACACCATAAGAACAACTTTAGGCGCATATATGCACAACAAACTGCTCTTACTTCTGCCGGTTTCTTTGGGTTTGAAGCCGGCGTTCCAGGTTTGCTGCCATACTTGTTGGAGGAGCTGAAGGACGTTGAAGGACCTAAATGAAGAAAAGAAAATATAGTATGAATGAAAGAAAAATAAGTTTACCAATTTACTGAGTCTCTTAGACAAGTTACTCACTCTCATTGTCAGAACTGTCACTGCTGCTGGACGACCTTAATCGTTTCATCCTGTAACATCCTGCAGGAGAGAACACAAAGTAAAGATTGCATTTAATTACTGGCATTTTAATACTGAATAAATAGGAAAACTTCCAATTCATAATGATTAAAAAAAGCGCAAGGATATCAAAAAGAATTGTTGCTGCTCACCATAATTTTACATTAAAGAGCATGTTAGTGGAGTCCCCTGATTATATCTGATATCTGCAGCAGAAATATAAAAAAAAAAATACTGCAAATATGTCATTTTAAGCAAGTAAAACATTCGTGCTTTCGGTGTTATTTTTCATGAAAGAAAAAAAGATTAATAAAAGAAATGCTTTGGTTGAGAAAATTGGGCTTCTTCATAAAAAAAAAAAAAAGTTTCCTTACTGAGACATCCCAGCTAAAGTTGAGCCATAATAAATCAGTCATGAGCTTTAAATATGTTGTGCAGTGTTTTAAGAAAAATGGCCACTTAACCTTTTCCATTCAGGTCCGCTGCAACAGGATTTTACAAACAACCACAACAAAAAGTGCATGAACTTAAAGGACTGGACCATCACCATGTAGCAGAGAATGGAGTTTATACAGTAAGATTAATATACTAGCAGATGAAAACCTGGAACTGTCTCTAATTTATCTGCAGTTACAGGTTTTTTCATACTGAAGTGATTTTTTATGCATGACATGATAATAAAACAACTGCCAATAAACAATGTTCACTCATTCAGTTTAAAAGTTTGTTTATGAGACCCAAACATGGAATCAACGCTTCAGGCTGCTGGAATGGTGGGGGGAGATTTTCTGGTCCCACTTTGGTCCCCTTAGTACCAACATGACATGGTTTAACCAGCACAGCCTACCTGAGTCCTGCTGCTGACCATGTCCATCCCTTTATGAGCACAGTGTAGCATCTTCTGATGGAAACTTCCAGCAGGATGATGCACCATGTCACAAAGCTCACATCATCTCCACCATGACGATGAGTTCACTGTCCTCCAACGGCCTCCACAGTCACCAGATCTACATCCAGCAGAGCAGCTTTGTGATGTGGTGGAACGGGAGATTCTCATCATGACGTGGTGGAATGGGAGATTCTCATCATGACGTGGTGGAACGGGAGATTCTCATCATGACGTGGTGGAACGGGAGATTCTCATCATGACGTGGTGGAACGGGAGATTCTCATCATGACGTGGTGGAACGGGAGATTCTCATATATACACATTTCCTTTGGAGATTTTTTCTTAAAAATCAATAAAAGGTGTCACTTCTAATTGGAGTAATTTTATCTTGGATAAATGGAATTCCATTATTGCAATTCAGGTTGTCCGCTTCCAGTCCTTTAGGGCCACAATCCTGCAGGTCTTCCATGCATCCCTGCTCCAACACACCTGACTCTGACTGTGGACAACGATTTCTATCTTTCATGAGTTATGAACCAACCAGTGACTTATTCTAATAAATCAGACTGGATACAGATTTTTCACCCTTTGCACTTATGCTTCAGGTTGATGGTCTGGAATTGAAACAAGGCACTATCAGTATGAGCCCTCAGCCTGCTGAATCATTATGATGATTCGTTTAGGTTTCAAAATGTTTAGGGAGTTGAGAGCAGCCCCACATACAGCATGCTGTTTCAACAGACAGGACATGCCTCACATTCCCCATGAGTGCCGGAGGGGCAGGAGGAGGAGAAGGCCCAGAGCTAGTTCCTCTCCAGACCATAGTAAGATGGATCTGTGCCAACTGCTGGGGAAAGAAAAAATAACAAGCTGTTTGCAGCTGATTACACTGATCCACTCTGTTCCCTCAGATGTAACTACTGTTTATGTTCTCCTCTGCAACAAAAAGCACAAGGTCGAGCACCTTTGTTTTCATCTTCAAACACAGTAAATCTTCTGTCTTCAGCCAACAAAGACCCGATAGTGGTCTAAATAAAGGACACATGACAAATCCTGTCGAGATCATTAAAACTGATCTCACTGTTTC
Organism: Telmatherina bonti; assembly: GCF_933228915.1. NCBI lineage: Eukaryota > Metazoa > Chordata > Actinopteri > Atheriniformes > Telmatherinidae > Telmatherina > Telmatherina bonti. The sequence continues at coordinate 32,774,557 of NC_136626.1, forward strand.
CATTCTGTCTTTTATTTATTTTAATTAGTGCAGATTTGTGGCATTTCTGCACTTTAACTACACTAAATTTAACATACATTTCTGTTATTTGGCTGTTTCAATTAAGATTAAAATAACAATTTTGGTACAAAAAAAAAAGACTAGGGATGCACCAATCCACTTTTTGGAAGTTCTGATCCGACACCGATATCTGAAATTTGAATATCTGCAGATACCGATATTTGCCGATACCAAATCGGTTTATGTGAACATTATTGTGACTATGGTTATTATTGCTGTTATAACTGTGTAAGATTTCATTAGGGTGTAATAAATGACCCATCCTTTTTGAAGTTACCTCACCAATACAAATATAACAACATTGCAGATCTAACAATTTCAACAATTTTTTTTTTTTTTTTTTTTGGGCACATTTTACCCAAATACAGCAATACATGTGCGATTTTGAAACAAAGACCTCACTTTTAGTGTAACAAAAATTGACACATTCAAGGCATTTATGTCTTTCAAAACATGTCCTAAGCATGGCATCAAACACATCGGCACTGGCTTGACTAGAGTGGTATCGGTACACTTTTATTAATACCAAGTACAAGTACACACACATAGTCTTGAGCCGATCCTGACAACGGTATAAAAAAAAAAAAAAAAGTCTTATCTGCATCAGCTTCTTATGTGTACATGATCCATCTAAGGATTTGAGTCCATCATGTTATGTTTAGGTTTAAATTTAACACATTGATCCCTAAACTATACACTGTAAGCAAGACCGGATCATCCAATGGGCATTATGGGCACGGACCCAGGGGGCCACACCCTCTCGGGGCCCATGTGTGATTCATGTAGGGCATACACCAGCAGTTTGGACATGAAACAATATGTACATAAAAGCCAAATAGTTACAACACAGTGCCTAGTGTGTTGCTGTTGGTACCACTGGCTGAGCGATGTTAGAAATGTTGTTCCACAATTCCCAATTTCGACAATGTTATGGTGTGGAAAGGGGGCCCCTGGAACACTCCGGGACCAGGGGCCTGTGCACTTTAAATCCGGCCCTGACTGTAAGGCCTAAGCAAAACACAGAAACACCATGTGACCCTTCTGAGGAAGACTACAGATGTAGTCAAAACATGTCAAGGTAAGAAAACTTTTTTCTTATCTGTCAGACAAAAAAAAAAAAAAGAAACTTGATAACCTGAGTATACAGTATAAACCTGCTAAGCCTTGTTATTATTTTTATTTAGAGATAACAAATACATAAAGGTGCTTTGGGAAAATTTACACCTAGTTGTGTGACAGCAACATGCAAACATGTAACAACTTTTTTTGTGTTTGTGATTAGATTTTAGTTTTCTCCTGTTTAATGGTAGAAGTTCCCCAAAAAACAAAGTAAATGGGAGTAAACCGACATCCTAAAACACTTGTCCTGAGTGGAAAAATACAGTGGGCTATAAAGTGGGTCTGCACGGATATGACATCACATCTTTAAAAAAAAAAAAAAAAAAAAAAAAAAAAAAAAAAAAAACTCTTAAGAGAAGCAATGACTGAACTACAATAGCCTCGAAAAAAAAAGTTGTGTCCTAATGTTATAATTACTTTCACTGAGCTACAAGTAAGATGGCACTTCTGAACAATGACTTCCATTGATTGTAAGAGTATTGGCGGCAAACACGCGCAGGCCTGCAGGAAGCTGCACCGCCACACAAAGATGTCACTTCCTAAAGCCATTATGGCGAGGACTGCTGGAGCTCAGTGGGTTTATTAAAAAGTCTGGATAATCTTCAGCTGCAACAGAGATGTTTACTTAATAGTCGCTAAAAAAAACCCAAAAAACAATAAATGTGCAGAACTGGTCCCAGGACAGCTAAGAAGCAGCAGGCCCCGAGTTGTGAATAAACCATCCAGGGTAAATCCTCGCACACTGAACACACGAGCATTTTGTTCACATCTTACCTTCACCGTCCACGTTCGGCTGTCCGCTTTATTCCTGCCACACATACGGTCACAAAGACCTTATAAAGGTAGACTTAATAAAGTAGGGGGTCTCTGTTCGCTGCTATCTGGGGGTTTTGTATCCCACCACAGTGTGTGGATCTCCAGGGCAGCAGCGGTCTATCCAACACGGCACAACAGCTCTATTGTACCGCGCCTCACACCGGGTCCTAAACCCCTCCGTTTTCCCTCCAACTAGGGTGCGCTCGATTTGCTACAGGCGTTAGCCTCCATGCATAAATAACAACCATGTTTCATTGACGAGTACGGCTGTGACGATATGTTTTTGTCCCGATTCGAATCGATTCCGATTTTTTAGGTGCCGATTCGATTTAAATTGCGATTCTCACAATTCTACATTATTGCTGATTTTAGTAGATTAAAAACAAAATAAATTTATAAAACTTTTTTTTCTTTGCTTGTCAAAGACAACAGGAAAAGGAAACAGGAAAAGACAACAGTAGCCAGATTATCATTCTGCTGCTATAATGCCCAAGAAGACACGTAAAAAGATCAATAAAAACAATAAAAATGACAAATATTTTACAATGGATTATTTTTATTTGAAAAACAAAATCAATTTTTTACCAAAAAATCCATTTTAAAATTGTGAAGCAAAAATATCCTCATTTTAAAATTTTCAATTGGATTTTCCCACCCTTAATGACTAAGCAAGCGAAATATAGGGTATTCTACATATTTTTATGTGATTTTATTTTTTTTTTTATAGGGCTGTGACGATATGCTTTTGTCTCGATTTAAATCGATTCCGATTTTTTTGGGTGCCGATTCAATTTCAATTGTGATTCTTACAATTCTACAATATTGCTGATTTTTGTAGATTAAAAACAAAATAAATGTATAAAACTTTTATTTTGCACGTCATTTTTCTTGATTTCAATTAGGAAAAAACAACACAGTTGCCAGACCATCATTCTGCTACTAAAATTCCCAAGAAGACAAGTAAATATATCAATAAAAACAATAAAAATTACAAATATTTTCATTCATTCATTCATTTTCCTAACCGCTTAATCCAATTCAGGGTTGCAGGGAAACTGGAGCCTATCCCAGCAGTATTTTGGGCGAAAGGCAGGGTACACCCTGGACAGCTCGCCAGTCCATCGCAGGGCTAACAAATATTTTAAAATAGATTATTTTTATCTATTTGAAAAAAATCTATATTTTAATAAAAAATCTATTTTAAAATTGTAAAGCAAAAAATCCAGACTATTTAAACAAATCCTGATTTTTCAATTAGATTTTACCACCCCTAATGACTAAGCAAGCAAAATATAGGATATTCCACAGATTTTAATGCGCTTTTTTAGTTTTATAAAGATAAGGGTGTGATAAAAAAAACCTGACAACTGTTTTCTTCACAAATGCTCTACAAAATTTTATGCTCAAGTACAAAAAGTATACAAATGTATATCACATGAAGTCCCTATGTATGTTATTTTTTCAAAGGCAACTGTACAAAACTGACACATCTGACTTGATTCAACTTTTTAAATAATCTTTTTTTCCCTTTTTTTTTGTCAGTGCGGGTGAAATCTAGAAGTTAAATGTGGACTAGGACGACCCGTAAGTTGAATTTTTCTTCTTCAGTGGAAGTGAATCGTGAATCACCAAGGAAGACAGAGCACTCTGAGTGAATCATGTCCAGTTAGTGAAGTAACTCAACATGATTCAAAGTACAGAAAAATGCTAAAAATATCCCAAATGTATTCCTACATTACTACCAAGATCAGTTCACTGTTCTGATAAATATCAGGTACTTATGAGACATGTAACTGTGAATGGGGATTAAATACAAATTGAGCTGTGTTTTTGCTAAAAACTTGAACTGAACTTTCAAGGCTCCGAACAAAAGAAGAACAAGTTGAGGTTACAAAGAGGAAGCAAATGCTTCCCCTTCACCCTGATGTCTGTTTCTCAATTGATCGCCTCGGTCTGTGAGTAAATGTCAACCACAAAACTAAGTGGCTGCTATGGTGACAGTAACCATGAACACAGTTTTAACTCAGGACAGTTGTTATAATGCGTTCGGCTCAAGTTTCATGCTATTTTCTTTCAGTCACGATATTCTTTCGAGTACAAAACATCACACATAATTACATTACATAAAAATGAGAGTGGATATGATTTTCTAGACATTCATTAGTATATAAAACATTGCAAAATTTCTCAAGAAATGTTCACAAGTTCTCTGTGTCAGAAAAAAGCCCCAGCAATATTACATGTTTGACAAATTTAGTGAAAACAGATCACCTAATAGGAGCTCACAGTAAGATACACTCAACCTTTCACAACCTGATTTTGGCCTAACAAATAACAGCAAAGAAATCATCACCTACACATTTCAAAATAAACATAATTAAAACAGAAAATGTCAATTATCTAAATCACATACACAAGTCTTTATAAGATTGTTTTTATATATAAAATAATCCCTCAGGCATTCTTGTGCTTTTTTTGCTCCCACTGCTTTGACAGTTTCAGACAAACAGAAAAAGAAAAGATTTTAAATAAAAATTCATTTACAGCAAAGACATACATTCACAATGCATAAAAATGACCAAAAAATACATTCATAGAAATATAAATATTCACAGCACTCTTTGCGACAAAAGTTTTAGTGGTTTACAGCAAATATTTCCGAATGATAGGTGGGATGATATTTCTCCTGGAGACTCGTTGTTCACTTCAAGGCTTCATCAAACAGTCTGTAACAATTTCCATTCCTGGGCGTTTTTATTTAAGGTCAAAATGTGGAAAATAAATCGTAATTAGCTTGAGCTGGACGGCAGGAAGAATGGTGTAAAAACTCAACCAGTTCAGGTGGACGGGGTTCACAGCTAACCGTTTACAAGCCCATCTGCATGTCAGCGAAGTTGAAGAAGCTGTCTACGTCTCGAGAGGACGTGTTTTTGTTGTCAGAGACGAAAACCTGTAGAAAAAAAGCAGAACATATTCAAGACGTGGAACGTTATAACAATCTTATAAACATATGATAAAGTGCTTGATTACCTTGGTTCCACTGAACACATCATTAGCAATGTTCTTGCAGGCTTCCACGACTCCATCGCCGTTCAGCTCAAGAGCAATGACAGGACCTTCAGTAGTGAGATATAAAAGTCACAATCCCAACTATAGAAATGCCCACAGCTAATTCATAATCCTTTCATGCTAACATACTCACAGTTGTAAAGCAGTCACTGCTTTCTACAACAATAAGGACAGAATTTTATCACGTTTCTTTTGTTTTTTTGCCTCTCCCGGAGCTAATTCAGCTGGTTTCAGCGACACGGATCAGATCCACACTGGAAAAACTATCCATCAGCTGTCTGATATATTTTTCATACCATAATAACTTATTATCTGCATGGGAATTCATGTATTGAATTAAAATGTACAGAATATAACAAGTTTATTTATACAAACTATGATTTGATCAAATTTATTTCAGTTTAGTCCATCGTCGGTCCTCAAAGACCACTGTCCGGTAGGTTTTTGATATGTCCCTGCTCCAACACACCTGGCTGACATTAGATGGATCTATTAAAGTTCTGCACAGTGACTGATTAATTTGAGTCAGGTGTGTTGGAGCAGGATTACATGGAAGCTGGACAGCTCTGGTTTAGAAAGGAAACAAGTGGAAAAAGTCAGCAGATACATAAAACCCACACTGCCAAACAAAAGCTAGTTGATTAAATACGATTTTAAAGTATCTTCATTATTATAAAAATACTTTTATTGAATCTGAATTGTATTTAAAGCATTCAAATTTCCTATTTCCTGGAGACGTATAAAGATTTTTCATTTCATATAGTTTGGACCTTGACTGACTTAAAAGCTTCTGAAAACAGTGGCAGTGTGAGACGAAGAAGCACTACCGTATGTTCCTCTTTCATATTTAAATAAAAGAAAGAAACCAAAACAAACACAAAAGGCATTATCGGTATTTTGAGACACACCTTGCTTCTGTAAAGTAAATTCCACTACCTGATACGTTCTGTCACTGAAACTTGCAAAGTTCAAACATGCAGTATCTTGAAGGTGGATGAAATTTAGTTAAATGAGATAGTACATTCAAATCTGAATTACTGAAACAATTCATAACAAAAGACAATTTGCCTTTGGTGATCCACTCCACGAGCTCTTCTGCGTTATTCTGAAATACTCTCTTCACGTCTTCAGGCCGCATGGAGACCTCTTTTGTCTGGATCAGCACAAAACCTTTGGCTGTTGCCTGCGTAAATAAAATGTAGAAATCAACTCAATATGAGCCAGCAGTGAATCATTAAGTATTTACAGAGTCTTAATTTAGAAGAAAAACTATTACAGGGCCCCTCCTGTGGTTCTGGTTTCCTGCATAGTCTCACTCGTGTTAATGCAAGAAAATATCTATACAGCTAATAGTTTAGAATGGTGGCTTAGCACTTATGTGGTAGTTTTAAAGGTAAAAAGTGTTGAAATATCAATTTAACTTGATATTTTACCTTGTAAGTTCATTAAAAATGCACTTAAAAACTATCAACATCACGGCTCATACCCTTAATGGTGCAAATAGTGTTTTAAGCTAAGTGAAAAATATTCTTATTCTATCCATTTTCATGCTTTTGCAATTATTTTGTTGGCTGGATTTTATTTAATTTTTAAATAAGCTTTATTAGTAGCTCTTTCGTATGTCTTTATCCACTTTCTTTATGTGAGTCAGTGATTTAACACTCACCTCATCAATCAGTTTGCGGGCATTTGCAGTGGTGTATTCTCCAGCGAAGAAAACAAAGAGGCAGGACTCTTCGCTGTCCTTTCGCCTCCCTCCTTTCGTCAGAGGGACAATGCTTCTTGCAGGGTCAGTAGAGATCCGGACTGACTTGAACTCAGATTCCGGGTCAGGTGCTGGAACGAAATCCAGAACTGCAGAAGTCTCTGGCAACAAGCTCCAGTTGTTCTCCCCAGACACTGGCGTGAAGTCATGGATGTTGCTCCAGTTGTTGTTGAATATACTTAGTCCAGCATCCTTAAAGTGGAAAGCCAGCTCAGGATAGAAGTACTGAAAGCAGCCAAACTTCATCCCTGTGGACGACTCAATGATGGGCTGAGTGGCGCAGCACAAGAACACCTCCATCTTTTTACAGTCCCGTGTGCGAAACTGCTGGCAGGCCACCACACACTTAATGTCTTTACAGTCTCTGAAGAAAACACTTCCCTTTATGGGTCCCAGGACAATGCGGCAGTTGACACAGTCGTCGATGGTGATGGTCGCGGAGTGGTCAAACACGTAGATGTTGCAGTTCTCGCATTCTTGAATGACAAACTGTTGTCCGTTGAGTTTTCCGGGCAGACGTCCCACCGTGACATCTTTCAGCCCTGTCAGCATGTAGTCTTTGGGGTCAACCTGTCCAAAAAACAATGGAGATTATAATAAATGTTCAAACAATTTATTTAGAGCTTCGCAAACATGTCTTATTTTTGTTGCTACCCCCACATCCAGAGGCACCAAGTTAGGAAGAATCTAAGGGGCCCAAAAAGATGTCCAAACTATATAAGAAAATCCTTAAACCTTCATTAAAAATAATAAATACTTTTTTCAATGGTTGTAATAAAATATAGCTGTAATATAAACTGATAAACCATTTATATTAAAATAACCTAGTTAGATGTATGCACTGGGATTTAACCCTTTGTAGGGCACTCAATAAAATACCTTCAAATGATCAATTTTAACCTAAAATTGTCCTTCTGGTATGAACATTAACAAAAAAAGTTTCAAGCTAAATATGAAAGGAAACAAAGTGATCAAAAATAGTCACTTGCCCCATAAAGGGTTAAACACAGCCCTAGATCTTTATTATTCCCATGAAAAGCTTTTTTTTTCTCTTTTTTTCTTTTTTTTTTTTATATATATCGGCTTGAAGCAATTGAAGCAAAAACAAAAATTTTAAATTTGCGATCAAGTGGTAGGGTCTATGCCATTGTCTTTCATAGGGCCCAAATTTCCTGCTGGCGCCCCTGCCTACATCCATACAAGAATTGGAATAATATATGATCACACATCTCCGGTTTTAGTGTCCCTTCACTGGCTTCCTGTTCAGTGTCGGATCAATTTTAAGATTGTCTTATTTGTTTTTAAGTGTCTTCACGGCCTTGCCCCTCCTTACCTGGCTGACCTGCTGCATCGCTACACACCACAGCGTGCTCTTAGATCAGCGGACCAGTTGCTTTTAACTGTCCCTGAGACACGCTGTAAATCCAGAAGGGACAGAGCCTTTTCAGTTCCAGCTCCAAAAATCTGGAACAGCCTCCCTCTGCAGGTTAGACAGGCTAACTCTCTCGCTGTTTTTAAAAGCCGTTTAAAAACACATTTTTATTCTTTGGCATTTTAGCAAGACTGAGTTGTCATCTGTGTCCTTGTATTTTATTTTTAACTGTTCTTTTTCATGTATCTCTTACTTTACCATTTTATTGTTATTTTATTTTCTTAAGCTGTTTTTGTTCACTTGCTGTTTCTGTACAGCACTTTGGTCAGCTTTATGTTGTTTTTAAAGTGCTTTATAAGTAAATATGGTACGGTATGGTATTATAGAATAATATAATTATATAAATAGATATTTTAAAGTTTCAGTCCTTAGACTTATAATATTTAACCTGGTTAACTTGCAGGTTAGTCTATCGTATTTTCAGACCACAGAGTTTTTTGTGGTATAACCACATTTTAAAAAAAAAAAAAAAAAGGACTTATAAAAGAACAAATATTGGTTACAACAAACAACAAATAAAATAAGCTTCTTAAGTTCGAAAAAGGGTTTTGGAAGAAGTTGGGCACTTATCTAGTCCAAAACCCCCTTATCAATGACACTGTAAAATTTTCACAGCATGAAAAATGTAGAAATACACATTAAATTCCATTACAATGAAACTTAAACAGTATACAGTTGTAATACACACAATAAATCATAGAATTCAACATACATTGCTTTAAAAAAATAACTATTTGCCTCATAACTTTTAATTACATCATCTTTCATCATTTGTTTAAATTTTCCTATTGATTTGACATGAATTTATTTCTTTACTACAACTGTTCATTTCAGGTGAAAAATCCCCCTTGAGTCAAAACGGAAGTTGAAGCATTGCCTGTAAGGAACAGGCCAAGTTAAAGCCACATTGTGTTGTGTAATCCGCTAATGAGATAATGCCGGTGGTTACACAGAACCAGCAGGACAGAAGAAAATCTTAACTGCGTTATCGTTATCGTCATGAAAAAGACATGAGAAACTTAAGGTCCAAAGCTGGATTTCATGGTGATATGTTTTGATGATGTGGGATGATTCTCTGTAAATTAGGGGTAGGAAAATCGAATAGAAAAATAAAAAATCAGGATTTTTTTGCTTCACAATTTAAATTTTTTTTCAAATAAATAAAGATAATCCATCATAAAATGTTTGTCATTTTTTATTATTGTTTTTATTGATCTTTTTACTCGTCTTCTTGGGCATTATAGCAGCAGAATGATGGTCTGGCTACTGTGTTGTTTTTTTCCTGATCGAAGTCAAGGAAATGAAGAAGGAAAAAAAGTTTTATACATTTATTTTGTTTTTAATCTACAAAAGTCATCAATGTCAAAGAATTGTGAGAATCGCAATTTTAATGGAATCGACTCAGAAAAAATCGGAATCGAATTGGGACGAAAGCGTATAGCGTCATAGCCCTACTGTAAATACACCGTGTTTTACTTCTGTTGTTATCATACATCTATATACAACATGTCCAATAACACTGGCATTTCTGAAGTTATTAAAGCTAGATTGTTGTTGTTCTGCTACAACAGCACTGAATAATCCCCACCGCCGGTATGTCTCTCCGGGGTAAAGGTGGAGTTTGCGGCGCTTCGGAGGAACCTGCAAGCGACCGACCGCACCTGGTAATAAGCGTACAAAGGGCCGCACGCCAAATAAACTAATTAATAACCAATTTGACTACATTAGCAGTGTTTATATTTAATAATATACCACCAAGCTTGAATGATAAAGCCACGACTCGCCTTCTCTCGCTTATCCCAGCTGTACTGCTTCGGCGCCTCGTCGGTGTTGTTGCCAAGGGGAACCGCGTTGCTTGTAGTCGTAGTTTCCACAGTCGTTGTTGTCGGTGTACGATCGTCTTTATCTGACGACTTTCTTTTGGATTTCTTCGAAAAGAAGCACCCCATTTTTTACTTCTTCTGAAGCGAGCAGGTCAGACGACAAATGCAATGCACGCGCTTACCTACGTGCACTTTGGTTGACAAGATTTTTTTTTCTTCGCTTCCCGTTTCACTCCCAAGGTTTTGCAACCAATCAGAGACTTGATGGTTGCCATAACAGCCAATCAGAGACTTTATAGTTACCATAACAGCCAATCAGAGACCTGGAAAGAGTGACGATTACGTAGAAAAGGCGTGAACATATGAGACGTTTGAAAACATGAAGAAACATGAGTTCCTCAAATCGGAAATATTTTCACTCTTTTATATGTATGCTAAATAAACACATTGATGCGCGTGAAATTATTTCCTATATTAGATAACTATAATTAATTAGTTTATTTAACCACATAAAGCCATGTTTGTGAAATAAACCAGTGTTTTATGGATGATGACGCTGAAACATCGTCTGTACTTTTAGTCTGTGGCAGTGTATAGTTACACATCGCATATACTACTTATAAGGACATACTTAAATCAAACAAAACATAACACTTCTACAAGTAGTCAGAGAGGAGCGGGGTGTTTCAATTAAAATGAAAATATGTGATTTAGCAGACTACCTTGAACGCACCATTGCTTACACAGTGGGCACACCTCTCTCGAGTGTTTTCTTATGCGCAGAAAGCTTCTTAAACATACCAGCACGTGGAAAGTATCTTATAGATTTATGTTAGATTACATAAAATCACTTAACAGAGTTTCAATGCACAGATCACATAATTTATTGTAGCGTATGTAACTGTGGAAGTTTTCGTACACGCCAATCTTATTTATTTGGGGAACTCTGATGTTTTTGTGAAGACATCATCATAACAAACAAGAAACACCATGTAACAATCCAAACACATGTAAGATTAGGACCCAACTTAAGCTACTAGGCTACTCTATTAATAGGTAATCCCCACTTCATGATGCTCTGAAATCTGGCTTTACTGTACTTCCCAGTTTCACATTGAACTCATGAATAACAACAAACATTAAAAGACACTGTTGAATCACAAAACAGTCATGGTATTGAAATAGAATTTTAAAAGGGCTCCTGAGTATGACAAAAAAAATTAGAAAAAAATTATTTGTAGAAATAAAAAAGGACATTACCGAACAAGAAACGTTGAAAACGGACCAGACTGAAATGAATGAATGTGCATAACTTCATAAGCTGTGGGACCCATTTAATTTGAATAACGTGTTGGAGCACATAAACACTAAAAACCTGCAGGGCTGTAGCCCTTGTAGGGTTGAAGTGAGTAGACCTCCTTTAGTTGTTGCATTTGGCAGAGCAAAACATGGCTGGATTAACCTGCTGTTGAACCACATCCTCCCCCACACCACTTTCACCACCATCTCACATACAGATACACTGGATAGACACAGTTTGATTCGCCTGTGTTTAATAACTTATCAAATACTTTTACTTTATTCCTGCAGGTTGTGGGTGGAATGTAGATTTCCTGCCTTAATTGGCTTTTGCCACCAGGAGTCAGTCCTAAAACACTGTAACCTCTAGACCAGAGGTATCAAACTCCAGTCCTCGAGTGCCGGTATCCGGCAGGTTTTAGTTGTTTCCCTCTTTCAACACAGCTGATTCAAATCAAATGGACCCAGCAGCTTCTTGTCAACCTAATTATGAACTTGTGAAGCGTGTTGGAGCATGGAGACAACAAAAACCTGCAGGATACCGGCTCTCGAGGACTGGAGTTTGACACCTGTGCTCTAGACTGACTGACCTCAACCCTTAATGTCATACATCGTCTCAGACAAGCACACATCACACCCTACATGGTAATTTGCTGTTGCTGGAAACTTTTTTATTTACTTGCAGCTAAGTATGTCTATGTTCAGTCATCTTTGAGAAAATGTCACGAGATGTGTGGAAGCTCTGAGTAACAAAAGAACATGGTCTGATAGACCAAAGCCCAGAGTACAGACTGATTGCATTAGAGGTGAATGTAACTGCTGGGATGTCACAGCTATCTATGCTTTTGTTATCTACCTTTTTGAAACCTTGAATTTTTTGAGAATTTTGTGACTGTATGTGTCTGTTTGAGGCCAGATGTGGGCCCACCTCTTCTAATATGTGCCGCAAAAGCTGAATAGAAGTGATGATGAGTAGCAAAAGAGGACTATACCTCTTAAATAAAGGGATTAAAAAAAAAAAGCTGGTTTGAGGAGGTGTTACCTGAAAACAGGCATGATGAGTGAGAGCCATCGAGATTTGTTGTTTCATTAACAACTGACAAGATAAAAGTGCTGCTTGTAGGGGAAAGAAATGCCACCAATAATTTGCAGGCAAATCTGCTGCCTGTCATAAAACATCCAGCAGAATTACAGGTTTATTTCACATAGCGATAAAACATTATTGCTTGGCTTAATCCCAGTCACATTGTGTTTGAGTAATATGTCAGTTAGGGACTCAGTGGGACATCTGGGGTATGCGTTGGTTGATGCACTGTTTAGTGCTGAACTATTGGTACTTTAGACCTGACTACAACAAATTATCTATTGCAAACTAATGTCACAATAATTCCTGGGTAACATGTACTGGCTTTGTGTTTCTATAGAGAAGTTTGGAATGGTATTAATCTAGAGACTGATGTTTGGTTAACAGTGTGTTGCCACCATAAATACAGTCCATGTAGTCCTTTAGTAATCTAATTATACAAATCTGCATATTGTTTGAATCCTCCTGTGACCTGTAATTATCTGCTTCACTCTTAAGTTACTCAACCTAGCCAGTGATCCAACACAAACTACACACCTTTATGTGAAATTTTCTGCCTGCATAAATGGCCAACAACCTTATGCAAAATGACTGGCTAATAATAACTGCATGCACCTGAACCACTGCAGCTGAAAGCAGAATGTGCACACGGTGACATCTCCACACTGCTGAAACCCTGTGAACTTTTTTAGATCAAACCACTGGAGGATGTGATGTTATCTCTGTGCTACTTTAGTGCCACTTTAACTAAACACATGCACATGCAGTGAATGCCAGTCTCAGTTCGTTTGGTGGAAACAAGTAGAATATGAAAGGGGATTAAGGTGTAATCTAGGGGTGCGCTGGACACTCCAAAATAAAACCTGACTGGCCTCAAGGTGCCAATCAAAGTTTTAAAACTTGAATGCTAACAAAAAGTTTGTGTAAACTGACATTTACTTTTGCAAACCTTTAATATCCAAATGCAACCGCGCAGCCCATAATGTACTCGGAGACCGTGCTTCCCATCTGTTGTCAGGTGCATATAATATGGCAGAAAGCTGCAAGTTTCTTTTCAGCATTAGAACCTAAATCCAGTAAACAGTCAAGTAAAATAAAGTTTTATTTTTGCCCACGACTTATATTAATTTGGAATATTATGACATATAAGAAGTTTTACAAAATGTGACATCACTTGAGTTGTTAAGATGAGAACGCTAACATGAAAAAAAATGCTTGTAGTGAGATAATATGCTTCATTTCTGGCTGCAGATAAAATAAAATACATTTTCAGATTTCCCCTAAGTATCTCAGGTAAGCCGTGTTCCTTTGCAGAAATTTGAACACTGTCCGCTTTACTTTTTACATAAGACAGACACTTTAGTTGCAATAAAAATTATTTTCCAAAATGTAGATCTTTTTTTTTTTTTTTTGGGTTGTATTAACATGGGCCATCCTTTCCCAGTTTATGCTCCATAGATTCCTCAAATGCAGGAAATGCTGGAACACCTGGCGATTAGTAGGAAGTTGACAGGCACTGATGCTGGAGCTGGGTTGCCCAATGAGATGCACATCACTGAATGACCTTGTGCCAGGAGTTGCCACCTTTCTTCTCTTTTCATTTGGTTCATCCCGTTCATTTGTACCGCTGACCCTTTTCCCGCTGCATAGTTGTCTTCCAGATGCCATGATGTCAGCATTTCACAAATCTTAAATCAATCTTAACTGACAATATGAAATAAAACATGATAAAATATGATGTACATGTATTAAAAGTAAAAATTTTGAGATAAAGTTGTGAGTCATAAGATGTCATCCTTTCCAAGCATAAAAAAATATGAATGTTTGACATTGTGCATTAAAATTAACTCAAATTTAACCATATGCAAGAACGTTTTATTAGCTTTCATTTGGGACAACTTTCACTGCTACAGCATCAACCTCTGGGAAGCTACAATGAAAACAAGGACATAAAATCCCAAATTTTATTTTCTTAAGCTGTTTTTGTTCACTTGCTGTTTCTGTAGAGCACTTTGGTCAACTGCATGTTGTTTTAAAAGTGCTTTATAAATAAGTATGGTATGGAATTTTGCATTGTTTTTGAAAATGTCAATAAAACTACATGGCTCTTGAGCCAGGCATAGCCAAGGTCCAAGATCAAAATAACTGGTATATTTAGTTAATTTAGACGTTGGAGAATGAGGAAAAATATCAGTTTGCATATGTTTGATGAAAAAGGTCTAATAATGCTCCAGCCTGCCTGAGATCCTTCTAGACTCCCCCTGTAGCTACAGCCAGGGCCGGATTAAAAGTGCACAGGCCCCGGGGCTCAGAGTATTACAGGGGCCCCGTTCCACATCATAACATTGTAAAAATTGTGAACGATACCATGTGAAGCAACATTTCTAACATCTCTCAGCCAGTAGTACCAGTAGCAATACACTAGACACTGTGGTGTAACTATCTGGCTCTTATATACATTTTGTTTCATGTCTAAACTGCTGGTGTTATCGCCTACACGGGCCCCCAATGGGTGTGGGCCCCTGGTCTTGTAACCATAATGCCCACTGGATAATCTTGCATTGGCTACAGCAGGTGTTTGCAGGAGGGGTGGCCATGATGATGATTAGTAGGCCTACATGTGACAAAAGTGAGCTAAAAAAAAACAAAAAAAAAACCAAAACTAAGCGTAAGAAACTGTGGCGTCCTCCTGATCAAACATAAAGGTAAATGAAAAATGCTTATTAATTCTGCTTTAAATCTCAAGGGTATTGAAACATCTGCCTTCACACCGACTGGATTTCCTGTTTTGAAAGGAACCAAGCGCAGAATTACACAATCATCAAAATCCCAGGACAGTGACTCAGTAGCTTGTAGTCAGTGCTATCTGGTCTCCTCCACATGCAGGGCAGCGCTGTGTCATTCCACGGCCACGTCCTCGCCGCGTCTCCTCGCGCCGTGTTCCTTTAAAAGGTTGAGCTCGCCGGTCTATGAGCACCGGATTGAGGCTCAACTGTATGTGCATGTATGTGTGTGTTTCTCCCAGCAGTGACATGGCATAGAGAGGCTGTGTTGCTCTCGGCGGCATCATCATCATCCTGAAACCATGGTGGCTCTCCGACAGCCGAGGCGGAACGGAGGCTGCTGCGCCGCGCAGGACGCGACGCTGCTGCCCGTCTGGATCCTGCTGAGCAGCGCCGTGTCAGGGCTGAAGGCGGAGGACGACGGAATGGAAGAACTTGTCACGGAGAAGGAGGCAGAGGAAAGTCACCGACAGGACAGCGTCAACCTCCTGACATTCATTTTGCTGCTAACACTAACCATTCTCACCATATGGCTCTTCAAGCACAGACGAGTTCGTTTTCTGCACGAAACCGGATTGGCAATGATTTACGGTGAGAGGGTTTACGGATTATATGTTGAATACACATACAGACACGCGCGTGCACGCATGCAGAACGCAAAACGCGCACTCACTCTCTCCTTCACAACTAGCGCCACCACCTTCCCGCAGGCTTTGCGTGATTCAGCCTTTCGTGTGCACATCGACCTGGAGACGCAGAGAATCGGAGCGAATGCACCGACGTGCCTCCGCATTTCCACGCGCTCACGTACTTCCTTATTACCTGGGTTCATAATAATTTCTAGAAGGTGCTTTATGTTCCTAAGCCTGGTCCATTTCTCTTCCAGGCTGTTGCAGGTGTCTGGAAGTCCCATCTCAGCGCAGCTGGTATCTGTGGCATCGTAAATTAGACTGGTGACCTCATGCTTTATTTCCTGTGACAATTATCGAACCAAAATGCACCACAAATGCATTTGCTATGTATTTTAAAGCTTTTAGAGCGCCGGTTTTAAATGCATGCTCAGAGTACTTCAAAGTTTAGTCTCACAAAAATAATCTTTAGCTGTAAACAAAAAGCTGTTACCTTGTTTGGTTGTTTTTAAAGGTTGTAAAACCAGCAAATATAGGCTGCTGTAAAATGATTAGTGTAAATGACCAAATGGCATTTGGATATGCCATAAAATAAGTCAGTTTATAATGTTTTTTTCTACGAATTCTTTAGAAGCCTCATCTTGTCTCGTCTTCGTGCCGCTTATCCGGGGTCGGGTCGCAGGGGCAGCAGCCTAAGCAGGGAAGCCCAGACTTCCCTCTCCCCAGCCACATTTGCCAACTCTGCGGGAGGGATCCCGAGGCGTTCCCAGGCCAGCCGAGAGATATAATCCCTCCAGCGTGTCCTGGGTCTTCCCCGGGCTCTCCTCCCAGAGGGGCGTGCCTGGAACACCTCACCAGGGAGGCGTCCA
Source organism: Telmatherina bonti (assembly GCF_933228915.1). Classification (NCBI taxonomy): domain Eukaryota; kingdom Metazoa; phylum Chordata; class Actinopteri; order Atheriniformes; family Telmatherinidae; genus Telmatherina; species Telmatherina bonti. Next base: position 32,791,305 of record NC_136626.1, read on the forward strand.
GGAGGCATCCTAACCAGATGCCCGAGCCACCTCAACTGGTTCCTCTCGATGCGGAGGAGCAGCGGCTCTACTCTGAGCCCCTCCCGGATGACCGAGCTCCTCACCCTATCTCTAAGGGAGAGCCCGGCCACCCTGCGGAGGAAACTCATTTCAGCCGCCTGTATACGAGATCTCGTTCTTTCGGTCACGACCCACAACTCGTGACCATAGGTGAGGGTAGGAACGTAGATTGACTGGTAAATCGAGAACTTCGCCTTCTGGCTCAGCTCCTTCTTCACCACGACAGACCGGCGCAGAGTCCGCATTACTGCAGACGGCGCACCGATCCATCTGTCGATCTCGCGCTCCATCCTTCCCTCACTCGTGAACAAGACCCCAATATATTTAAACTCCTCCACTTGAGGCAGGACCTGACTCCCGACCCGGAGAGGGCAAACCACCCTATTCCGGCTGAGGACCATGGTCTCAGATTTGGAGGTGCTGATTCCCATCCCGGCTGCTTCACACTCGGCAGCGAATCGCTCAAGTGAGAGCTGGAGATCACGACCAGATGAAGCCAACAGGACCACGTCATCTGCAAAAAGCAGGGACCCAATCCTGAGGCCACCGAGCTGGATCCCCTCAACACCTCGGCTGCGCCTAGAAATTCTGTCCATATAAGTTATGAACAGAATCGGTGATAAAGGGCAGCCTTGGTGGAGTCCAACCCTCACTGGAAACTAATCCGACTTACTACCGGCAATGCGGACCAAGCTCTGACACCTGTCGTACAGGGACCAGACAGCTCGCACAAGGGGGTCTGGTACCCCATACTCCCGGAGTACCCCCCACAGGACCCCCTGGGGGACACGGTCGAACGCCTTCTCCAGGTCCACAAAGCACATGTAGACTGGTTGGGCAAACTCCCATGCCCCCTCCAGGACCCCAAAGAGGGTATAGAGCTGGTCCACTGTTCCGCGGCCAGGACGAAAACCGCACTGCTCCTCCTCAATCCGAGATTCGACTATCCGGCAGACCCTCCTCTCTAGGACCCCTGAATAGACTTTACCAGGGAGGCTGAGGAGTGTGATTCCCCTGTAATTGGAACACACCCTCCGGTCCCCCTTCTTAAAAAGGGGGACCACCACCCCAGTCTGCCAATCCAGCAGCACTGCCCCCAATGTCCATGCGATGCTGCAGAGGCGTGTCAGCCTCCTCCCATGCCCGAGTTTTTGCCTTGGCGACAGCCAAAGCCGCATGACGCTTAGCCCGTCGGTACCCATCAGCTGCCTCCGGAGTCCCACAGGCCAAGAAGGCCCGATAGGACTCCTTCTTCAGCTTGATGGCATCCCTCACTGCTGGTGTCCACCAACGAGTCCTGGGATTGCCGCCACGACAGGCACCAACGACCTTACGGCCACAGCTCCGGCTGGCCGCCTCAGCAATAGAGGCACGGAACACAGCCCATTCGGACTCAATGTCCCCCGCCTCACTCAGGACATGGTTGAAGCTCTGCTGAAGGTGGCAGTTGAAGCTCGCTCTGACAGGGGACTCAGCCAGACGTTCCCAGCAGACCCTCACAACACGTTTGGGCCTGCCAGATCTGACCGGCTTCCTCCCCCACCATCTGAGCCAACTCACCACCAGGTGGTGATCAGTTGACAGCTCCGCCCCCCTCTTCACCCGAGTGTCCAAGGCATGTGGCCGCAGGTCCGACGATACAACTACAAAATCGATCATCGAACTGCGGCCCATGGAATCCTAATGCCAGGTGTACATATGGACACTCTTATGTTGGAACATGGTGTTCGTTATGGACAATCCATGATGAGCACAGAAGTCCAATAACAAAACACCATTTGGGTTCAGAGGGGGGGACCATGCCTCCCAATCACTCCCCTCCAGGTCTCACTGTCATTGCCCACGTGAGCATTGAAGTCCCCCAGCAGAACAATGGAGTCCCCAGAAGGAGCACCCTCCAGCACTCCCTCCAAGGACTCCAGAAAGGGTGGGTACTCTGAACTGCTGTTCGGCGCATAAGCACAGACAACAGTCAGGACCCGTCCCCCCACCCGGAGGCGGAGGGAAACTACCCTTTCATCCACTGGGGTAAACCCCAACGTGCAGGCACCAAGCTGGGGGCCGATGAGAATGCCCACACCTGCTCGGCGCCTCTCACCATGAGCAACTCCCGAGTGGAAGAAAGTCCAGCCCCTTTCGAGGGTACTGGTTCCAGAGCCCAAACCATGCGTCGAGGTGAGTCCAACTATATCTAGCCGGAACCGCTCAACCTCGCGCACAATCTCAGGCTCCTTCCCCACCAGAGAGGTGACATTCCACGTCCCTAGAGCCAGCTTCTGCAGCCGGGGATCGGACCGCCAGGGTCCCCGCCCCCTGCTGCCACCCAGCTCACACTGCACCCGACCCCTACGGCTCCTCCCGCAGATGGTGAGCCCACGGGAGGTGGGGCCCATGTAACCCTTTCGGGCTGAGCCCGACCGGGCCCCATGGGCGAAGGTCCGGCCACCAGAAGCTCGCTCTCGTACCCCACCTCCAGGCCTGGCTCCAGAAGGGGGTCCCGGTAACCCGCGTCCAGGCAAGGGAACATTCATGCCCAGGTTTGTCGTCATCATAGAGGTCTATGAGCCGTGCTTGGTCTGGTCCCTCCCCTAGACACCTGTTTGCCATGGGTGACCCTACCAGGGGCATAAAGCCCCCGACAACATACCTGCTAGGATCTTCGGGACGCACAAACCCCTCCACCATGATAAGGTGACGGCTCAGGGAGGGGTTCTTTAGAAGCATTCACTGAATCTCTATATTTCTAACTGTGGCAGAGAAAATCTGAGTCTAAAATATCTAACACAACAATGCAGGTCTGGTGAAGCCATGCTAAAACCATTAAACTGATGATATCTCTTGTTTAATATGACGGGTTTAATATCTCTGTGCATGGTTTGTCAGAGCAATGTAACCCAGTCAGGGCTCCAAATGTCACTTATTAACCAGACATTAGTTGGAGGGAAAAAAAAAAGGCAGACTTTGATTTGTTTTTTAAAGTTTAAAAAACAAACACATCTTTGGTTTGTTTCCAAAAAGTCTTGGTTAACAGCTACATAAACATGAACCACGTGCTCTGGCAGGGAGGTAAAGCTTGGAAGGAGGTTGAGACGAGGAATTTAATTGTGCATATCTGCAGCAGTATTGTTTTTACATTTGGATTTGCAGAGGTAAAAGCCATATGCATATGAATTTATATAGATGTGAAATGTTTGGATTCAACTCGCCATCTGATCTGTCATCACCAATTTTCAGTTCATTTCTTGTTTAGTTTGGCATGCCTTTAGCTTTCCACTCTGTCTCTTGATGACTCCTTGCAGCTACCAGTCCTTTAAGATGATTTCTGATGAGACTTTAACGGTAGATGGAGGCCCGGATGGATCTTCCAGGTCTTGTCAGGTCTGACACAGATATGACAAATGTGGGGCTAATAGCTCTTTGAGATTCATCTTGTTAAAAAAAAAAAAAAAAAAATCACTATTTTATATGTTTAAACTGTATAATCATTGGATTAATAGGAGCAAAATGACATGTCTTTGTGACAGTAACAAAGTGGTTGATGTAGACACATTTGACTGTGACACCATGAGTCCTGCCATCATGAATTAGCTCAATTTTACTATTTCATTAGAGCCTGTCATTGTCCCTGTAAGCACAGGAAGGGAATTGTTTTATGATGCTTGTAAAGCGCCACTCTGGACTGTGCGAGAAAAACACATTCTACTACTTTTACCTTTTCAATTTTGGAGATTGTCAACATTAAAGTAGAGCAAAATCCACCGCCTTTAATCCACCTAAATTATGATTTTTTAAAAGAGAAAGTATTTATTTAATGTAACTGATTATAAAATCAGGATCTAATTGGAGCAAAATAACAGTCTGGAAATGCTTTATGCAACTGCGAGTTTACATAGATTCAAACTACTTTCTATTCAAGATTTCTGACACATTTAGCCGTCTGACAAAAGGAACAGAAAATATGTGAGGAATAACAGATTTATTCAGATTTCAGCTGTATTAACGCACTTATTTATTGTTTTACAAAAAGGTGCCTTTGGGTCTTGTTGCAGATATACTTGCAGGATTTGGTAAAGCTCCAACTGCATTACCTGAATATGTGAATTGGTCTTGAGAGCTTCAGTTTCATATTATTTTGGTTGGACAGACATGTTTACATGCATTTTAAACATCAGGTTTTGGTCGGACAGACAATAACTCTTTTTATTTTAGTTTAGTTTTTTTTTCCTAGCGTTATGTAAAGGTGTTGATTTTTCATCCCTTGACTCAGGGGTCTTGTTTTTTCTGTTGTATGGATCAGTGTTAAGTGGCCATACCACTACAAAAAAAAGCATATATCAGGGACAAATACTGGACGGAGCATGAGTGAAAAAGTTGCTTAAATCTAAAGTTAAACTTTAAGACCTTTTTTTGAGAAGACTACGTTAAAAAGATTATAGAAAAGATCAGCTTCTTACCTTGTCAAGAGGCCTGCAATGTCTGGTATGTCTGATAATATCTTCCCAGCTACAAGGGCTGCATCATCATGTACAACCATGGTCTCTACCAAAAGCTGAGACATGTGAGATTACTACACAAGCATCAAAATCAATGTATGCGCTGCTGTGTGAGAGTAAATCAGGCTGGAAGGCAGTAGAAAATGTAAATGATTGTTATCTAAAAGAAAACCACATTATTGTTCTCACGTTTTTGTTCCCATGTAGTTGCTTGAGGTTTGAACTGTTTGGTTTGGATGCCAGTGCGTTGTAGCGTCTTTTTAGCTGAGTTTCTCCACAACATGCATACCAAGATCACAGAAATATTGTTTTTGTCATATTCAGTTTGATTTAGTGGTGGAATAATTGATTATAGCCCTGCAATGGACTGGCGAGCTGTCCTGGTTGTACCCTGCCTTTCATTCAAAGACAGCTGGGATAGGCTCCAGCTTCCCCGCGACCCTTCATCGAACTAAGCGGTTAGGATAATGAATGAATGAATGAATGAATGATTGATTGATTATATTTGTCAGGCTCTCAGCAGTATGAAATGCTAATTAGATGTATGAACAGAATCTCATCTGTTCATGTGATCTGTTCTTGGTACTTCCTTCTCTAAATTCATGGAAAGAACCTAAAGTTTGTGGGCTCAAAATCGAAACAACCAGTGGTTTGATGTTTATGTCTGGATCAAATCAAGTTCTGCACCTTTGTGGTTTTATTTGTGTGTGTGTGTGTGTATATACTTTTTTTTCCTACATGTTGGAGGCAAAGTGTGACTGCACATCTTATGAGGACTTTGTGCTGTGAAAATGGGAGCGCCAATTTTATCCCTAGAGATACAAATTGATGTAAAACTTAGTTTTAGGGTCAGGAATAGATTTTGTTTTGGTTAGATTTAGGAAAAGCTTCAAGGTAGGCATGCAGTTGTAACAGTTAAGAGAAGGGTAAGGGGTTTGGAAAAGCCTCACGGTCAACTCAAACCAGGTGTGTGAATGTATTTGTGTGTGGTCAGGCCAAAGCCACTTTGTGATGTTCATGGTTAACCCTGTAGCAGAGAGAATCAGCAAGTGTAGCGCTGGCGGCTTTGCTCCGCCATGTCTCCTGCAGTTAACTGCTGTCTGATCGGAGGATTGATACTCTCTTAACCGCCTGCCTCATTCCTTTCTTCCTGTCTGTAACTCTCCCCGGATTCTACCTGTCAGCGGCCCATTTTTCCTTCTTTTCTCTTTGTCTGTGTCTCTACGGCTGTTTGATCTGACATGCTCATTTTGTCTTGCATCATATTCATTAGATGTTTGTACCATGAACAAGTGCTTCATTTTCTTGGATCTTATCATCCTCACCATCTCTGTTTTGATTTGTCAGGTTTGTTGGTCGGTGTGATTCTGCGCTATGGCATTCCTGCTACCAGCTACCACCATAAGACACCCCCAAGCTGCTCACTGAAGGAAGGACCTACCAGCACTCTGCTGCTTAATGTTAGTGGCAAGTTCTTTGAGTACACCCTGAAAGGGGAGATCAACTCCAGGGAGATTCACAATGTGGAGCAGAATGATATGCTGCGCAAGGTAGGAAGAAAAAAAAAAAAATCATAATCAGTCCTGAATTTCTGCTAGATTTTGTTACGGTTGTTTAAATTTCCTCTCATCTCCAGGTGACTTTTGACCCTGAAGTTTTCTTCAACATACTCCTTCCTCCAATCATTTTCCATGCTGGATACAGTCTAAAAAAGGTGAGGTGTTGGATGGAAAATCCAGGGCCTGTTCAGCGTTGTGGGTGTTTCACAGCTAAACTACTGAAACATGGTAACATGAGATGATATTGTTGTAGGGCCAGGTGGAAATGTTGGCAACCACAAAATGAATGTTTATTGGAGAGATGCTCAGAAAAAAACACTGAAAACAAACTGGGAGAGCAGTCAAAGTTTTTCTGAGCATAAGTATCCCTTTTTAAGAGGAAGTCCAGAGCATATGTCTTTCGTTTCCTGTCTGGCTTTTTTCCTAGCAAAAAAAACCAAAACAAAAAACAAAAAGCTGACAATGTGAATACTTTTTCCTGAAGACGGCTGTAAAGTCTACTCCACAGTCTTATAAACATTATTTGACTTTACCAATCTATCTTCACATTTACTGTGTGAATTTTAAGTACAGCGGTTTATCATCTTCATGCTTGAAATTATTGGTTGTATTTAAAATAAGTGTTATAGAATTATATAGAGATTAAAATTAAGGCGAGGTTATGCATGAAGGGAGATGGCCTTGTGATCTACTGTGCAGATCATCTTATATTTAAGCATTATGGTTATTGAATCATGATTTACTCTGTGATAGGCTGTATGAGGAACTATTTTTGTGTAGATGTCACTGGGCGATCCCTTTTGAACTCACTGGTTTTATTGCTGATATATTTCAGCAAGTCCCCGGGAGATGAGTTCTTATGACTCAGATTATCCCAAGATGTTAATTTTCCTATGAAACTATAAGTTGAATTGAGCTAAAATTATTCACAGGCAACTTGACATAATAAATCCTGTGAAGTTTGAGGTTTTCTTTGATATTGCTACGATGACATTTGGCAACAAATTACCCTATTTTAACAACTAGTGGCGGAATTACCCTTCCATGTGGCACACACATTCATTTTCTCTCCTGAATTAAGATAACTTCATAAATCTACAGCTGTACTTCTGTGTTTTCTGTTTGTAGCTAATGTTGGCCTGCAGACTTAGTATTGTTAGGATGTTGGAATTACTTTGGACAGCGTAGCTCATAAATGAGCATATAAAGCATCCTCAACCGGATTACAGTTTTAACCTAGTTAAAAATGTTTGCATGCTAACTTTATGTCAACTTAGTGTTAGCATTGCAGTATTGTTTTAGGGAGCATAGCTACCACACTGATATTGAACAGGTTCATTGGAATTTTGTGGATTTTTTTTTTAGCATATTAGAAAATGTTAGCAGGCTAACATTTAACATCAGTATATTTTGTTCAGTAAGCATGGTTTCTAAATATAGCTAATATCAAGCATATCAGACTAAAATGTGTTTTCAGCTCATTAAAAAAATGCTAGCATGCTAACTTCATATCAACTTTAGGTTGTGTCACGACTAAATTAAAATAATATCCAGCATCTTTGATTAATTTTTGTGTTTTTAGTCTAATAGAAAATGTGAGCATGCTAACTTCATGTCAACTTTAGGTTGTGTCATGACTAAGTTAAAATAAAATCAAGCATGTCTGATTAATCTTTGTGTTTTCAGCTTATTAGAAAATGTTAGCAGGCTAACCATGTATTAACTTAATGTTAGCTTTTTAGCATTGCTTTAATCAGCATTGTTGCATAAAGTTAGTATTTTGATCAGAGATGTACAGCCTCACTGTGTGCACTGCAGACTTGTAGTTTATTAACTACAGTAAGTTCTGATGGAATAATAATTGTGATAATCACTTTGATTTATTGGTGACAATCAAGGTGATAGCACATGGTTTTGTTTGATTAGACTCAGCTTAAAATAATTTCAAGTTTGCCATGAAAGACTCATGTGGCCTATTTGGCTCTATTTTGTTTGTTTGTTTTCTTTTTTTATTAACTGTTTAAGCATTGATGTACTGTGTCATTTACAGTTTTTGTGCCACAATGGCATTTATTACAAGTTTTTATGTGCTACATTTTCTTTTTTTTTTTTTTTTTTTTTAGAAATAATTTGCAGATTTTGTTGCTTGTAAGTGCAGGTCAGGATAGAATTTGCTGTGTCAAACAGTCATCAGGAAATGGGAAGAAAGGGCATGCCACCCATAAAAGCTTTTATTTCCAGTGTCATACTCAAGACTGAGAGTTCATTTCAAACTGTATTTAAAACACTTTTGAAATTCTAGACTTTAATTGATCAACAGATATTGGCATAATCAGCCTTATCAGCACTACCTGAGTGTTTACAGAGATGAGCTGTTGCATATAATGTTAATTCTGTCAAGCTTTTCTGTCTTTCTCTTTAAAAAAAATATCAGTGTGACACTAAGGATAAGGCAGATTTCCTGTAGAAATCTGAATCAGCAGTTTTTGTGTTGGAGTGGAAGTGTTTTGAAGAGACACTTGCTGCTTGTTTGTTTTACAACCAGTCAAGCAGCTGGATCTGTGGTTGTGTTATTCGCCCACCCGTAGCAGTTTCTGCCCTAAAGGCTTCAGACTTGAGTCATTGATCACTGTGAAAGATGTATATAGTCATTTTTATTCATCTGACACGCATTTATATTTAGTTTTCTAATGTTATTTCTTTTTTCCCTGCCAGAGACACTTCTTCAGGAATCTTGGCTCCATCATAACCTATGCGTTTCTGGGCACTGCCGTCTCATGCTTTGCTATTGGGTAGGAGTCTTCTGTTTGTCATACTGCAGTCTGGCACCTTATGTTAAAATCCTCATGAGCTTTGGTTTCTTTTGTGTGCAGGAATCTGATGTATGGTGTGGTGAAGCTGATGCAGGTGGTCGGGCAGCTGACTGACAAGTTCTACTACACAGACTGCCTTTTCTTTGGTGCCATTATTTCTGCTACAGACCCGGGTACAACACATACACAAATAGGCCAAGAAAGCTGGAAACCATCCACTACTGTGCTTTATTCATTTAGTTTTTACTTTGTGATTTACTTCTTTGTGCAGTGACGGTATTGGCCATCTTTAATGAGCTCCATGTAGACGGGGATTTATACGCTCTGCTGTTTGGAGAAAGTGTAATGAATGATGCCGTGGCCATTGTGCTTTCCTCGTAAGTCATCTTTCTGCCTTATCGAATTGTAAAATACATTTAAGTGTTGCCTGTGACTTGTGTTCTTTAGTATTGAGAAAACAAAGAAGTACTCTTATTTCTCCACTAAATCAAAAGCAGTAAGTTATTTGAAATATTTCTTTGCGCAACGTGAAATCTTAGAAAACTTTGGTTTGAACTGAGCTACCTGATAAGTGAAGCTGAAGTAAGCGAACAATTCATGGCCTGGGAGAATTTGCTAATCTCCCTTCCAGTCAATGTAATTATGTTTGCATAATTAAGCTGTGCAGCAAACACATACTCCATTTTAATTCTACATTTAAAAATAAAAAACAAAAACAAATCCACAGTCAGCAATTAAACAAATGAGCAAACGAATCCCTGACAATGATAAATAGATGTGGTCTAAAAGATTATAAGGCAAGGCAAGTTTATTTATATTGCACAATTCACCAGCAGGGTGATTCAGAGTGCTTTACAGAGACAGTAAAATAGAATATAAGATAAGACAAGGAAGATAAAACAAGGAAGCAAGAAAAAAATAACAATAAATAAAAACTATTTAAAGCTGGGACAGATCATGATTTTAAGAAACATGCAGATTTTGGACCTAAAATAAACTTTAAACTGTTGAACTGCAGCTGAGAACAGGAGGGTCTTTAACCTGCATGATCCAGCTGATCTGAGGCTTTCTGGGAGTTTGATCCAGACATGTGGAGCATAGAAGCCGAACGCAACTTCTCAATGTCTCATTCTGACTTTTGGAACTGATAAAAGACTGGATCCAGATGACCTGTGGGGTCTGGTAGGTTCATACTGGGTCAGGAGGTCTCTGATGATAGTCCTGAACCATTCAGGGCCTAGCAGTGTTTCCTAATCAAGGTCCTCTGGACCCCCTGCCCTGCATGTTTTATAGGTGAACCTACTTTAACACACCTGAATGAAATAAAAAGTTCATTAACAGACTGGAAAGAACTTGATGAGAAAGTTCAGTAATCTGACTCGGGTGTTTTGGAGGAGGAACATGTCTGAAACGTGCAGGGCAGGGGGGTCCTGAGGACCTGGACTGGGAAACACTGCCTTATAGACCAGGCTGCCTATCCTCAGACGGACAGGCAGCCAGTGTAAAGACCTCAGAACTGGACTAATGTGGTCCACTTCTTTGGTTTTAGAGAAGACTCGAGCAGCAGAGTTCTGAATTCGCTGCAGGTGTCAAACTGATGTTTTAGGAAGAAAAGACCCTGTTTAAGCCGAATAAAGATGAAAGCCTGGACTAGTTTCTCCAGGTCCTGCTGACACATCAGATCTTTTTTCCTTGATATTCTATAATGGAAAATCACCATTACAGAAATGTTATTTTACATGTCAGTGTCGTTTGTGAATTTGACCTATTTTACACATAAATATGCAACCAATTATTTGATGGGTAGCAGGCGTTGGAGGTGATTTTATGTGTTCTTTTTATGTTTTTATATTTAGCATATTTTATATAAGTCATAATCATGCTCTTATAAATTTCACTAAGTAATGGATAAATGCAGTTGCTTGTTCTGACGTATTATTGTAGTGAATTATCAGTACATAAGTTAAAGGCTTTAAATTCTTCACCAGCCGTATCAAACCCACAGCACAAAATTCAACACATTCCATAGAGATACGGCACATAAAGGTCTCTACCTGTGTTGGTTTTGAGCTGCTGTTGAATTTATCGCTGACATGTGAGACAAACCAGGGGTTTAGAGTCCTCTACAGACAGACGGTGCTCTACCTCCCTCTGCTGGATGTTTACATATCAGAGAGACGCTGCATCCTGTTGGTGTTTTTTACCCCATTGTTTCTCAGCAACACACAGTGTTATGTCCTTAATAACAGCAAAGTCAGTCTATTCTACATGAATTACTGATTGAATTTAAAACAAATGCAGATAAAAATCTTAGATTTTGCATGTTGAAATGTTTTTTGTTTTTTTTTTGTTTCATAGAAGTTACATTAAAACTTTTTTTTAAGGCCCTTTCAGATGTGCAAATTTGTCTTGTTGCCGCTGTTATGTGTGTGTTACCCTACTGGTGCTTTAATTTATAGTTTTGATAATTTTTCGCAAGTTATTTCTTGCAAGTTTGTGTACATTTACCTGTGTGTAGTGGTTGGACTGTTTATAAATGTATAAAGCACTTTGCGCTACATTTATAATATTTGAAAAGTGCTTTATAAATAAAATTTGTATTTCAATTTGAATGAAGGAAAATGTGATTTTGGTTTGTTTTTCAGCTGCTGTGCTGACCTCTACCAAGGTGGAGGTCATGTATCGGCTGGTTTGTCTGGAACAACTGATTAGATTTTGAAGGTGATCCAGATCCCCACCTGGATCCAAGAGGATTTTTTATTTTTTTATATTTTTTTAATTACTTTGGGGACATAAAGATAGTTTTGCCATCTTAGCTTCTATCTCAAAATTAATATAAAAAAATCAATGACAGCAAACAGAAACAATATTACAGGGGCTCAGCAGAGGTCTGCACACTCTGAATGCTTCTAGTTTTATTTGTTAGCTTCATATAAAAATAAATCTGTTATCTCGTGTTATGTTTTTTATTTTGAAAGCACATGTTATGGGAAAGCAGTGGCTGTGCAAGGACAAATACCCTGCAGCTGGCTGATGAATCTGCACACAGTTTCCCAGACCCGTTGGAGAGCATTAACATTCACGTTCTATTTATAAGGCTTTAACATATCATGAAGTATTTAAGTTTAATTTGTGCCGCGTTATTAAAGTCTCAGATTCACATTTAAGTGATTCACATTGGAAGAGCAGCTGAAAGTATCAGAATGTTTAACACTGTGTTTCTGTATTCCAGGTCCATTGTGGCCTACCAGCCCAGTGGTGCAAACACACACATGTTCGATGCCTCTGCCTTTTTCAAGTCGGTTGGAGTTTTCCTGGGTATTTTCAGCGGCTCCTTTGTGATGGGTGCAGCCACAGGAGTCGTCACCGCTCTTATATCCTTCTTTTGCAAGAGTACCTTGAATTTCTGTTGCAGTCTGTTGCCTAGACTGAGTCATCATGCAAAACCGTGTTGTTCTTTAACCGAGTTCCACGTGACCAAGTTCACCAAGCTGCACTGCTTTCCATTGCTGGAGACGGCTCTTTTCTTCCTCATGTCCTGGAGCACATTCCTGCTAGCTGAGGCCTGCGGCTTTACAGGTATGGTACACGTACCAGGGTAGGACTGCAGAGTCTGCACCTCTTGCACATTATGTTACATGTTCCATGATGTAAATTTCCATTATTTAAAAAATTCCCTTTGAAACCTTCCCTTTAAGTCTGTTTAAATAAAAAAATAAAAAAAATCCAAATATTTATTAAGATGATACAGATTATACTCTCACTCACTGCACATAACCAAGATGTTTTTTCTAATTCCCATCTCACATGTTTTCAATTGTCCAAAAACACACAATTCAGCAGTTTAAATGGGAGAACTTAATCTTCTTTTACACAAATAAATGTGTCGGGGATTTAAATGTGGATTATGCAGCAGACGTGCACCCTTTGAAATCAACAAATGATGTGACACAGTTCTGAAATAATAAGAAAATTAATCTCTGGACATTTCTAGAAAATTATAGCAGCTGGGGAAATGGTGCCTTTACGCATTAAAATCATACAAGTAAGAAGTCATTTTATATTAAAGCTGAGGTAGGTAATCTTGCTCAGAGACATTTATTTTTACTCTGGGTGAACTGGTTCCTCATCCTGATAGTAGTCTATACATTTTGTTATAATGAACAATAAGAAATATAGTTAGACCCCTCAGTTTACTGTAAATCTGTAAAAACTCTGACCAATCCAAATGTTCGGGCCAAATTCAAGTTGTTCATTTCTTATATTTCGTAAGCTTCTTCATGGTTGAGAAAAAGGAGGAAGGATTTTCCGACCCGGCTCGGTTTCTTTGCCTCCTCCCACTAAACAGCCGAGAAAGATAAAATCGTTGGTGGAAAAAGCTGAGAACTAGAAAAGCACTTTTTTTAAAGCACTGGTGCAAACCTCCGCCAATGCTTTTGAAAAAGAAAGAACATAAAGAAAGAATTTTGTAAGTTTCCAACAACTCCTGAAAATATGATTAAAATCCGTCCATAACTTTTAGAGTTATTTTGAACTCAAACAGATGAACGCTGGTAAAAACGTGACCTCCTTGGCAGAAGTAAGAAAAAAAAACCTGGATCATGCAAGGAGCAAAACCAGAGGCAGAGGAGCCAAGAGAGGGCACCCCAACATTACCTACCCCAGCTTTAACTGATTAATATGTGCTTGTTGTCCTACAGGTGTTGTGGCTGTGTTGTTTTGTGGCATCACACAGGCTCACTACACATACAACAACCTCTCAGAGGAGTCCACGAAACGCACCAAGCAGGTAGCATCTGACCATCTCTCTCGTGTTGCAGCATTATTGTTCAGCCCCTCCATAAAGCGAACAGGGTGCTTGAGCCAGATGGCGCCATGATCAGCCTGCTGTGACCTTAATCGGGGCTGTATGAGGACATCCCTCCTGTCATGACTGTTCAGTTTCCCAGAGGGGGTTCAGTCTTGAGAACAGGTTGCAGATTAGCACACAGGCAACATGCTGCCTGGCATGTTAGGATCAGTATGCAGGCAGGCTCAGTTTCTACGATAAGTTACACTTGTAACTGGAGGTGTGTACTTCAGTAATAATGTTCATGTATTAGACCTGCATTGAAACTTTGATGCCGTCTGTCACCTTCTTGATGTATCTTCCTTGTCATTTGGGATTCAGTAACCTGAATCTAGATTTAGTCTTTTGAGTGTCAGGTAGATACTTTTTTTTATATATATATCATAAACCCCTTTTATTTAATTTTATTTTACTTTTTTTTTTAAAATTTATTTTAATTTCATATAAATTTAAATAGTTATTTTTTATTTTGTCACCTTATTGGTGTATCTTGTCATTTGGGATTCAGTAACCTGAATCTAGATTTAGTCTTTTGAGCGTCAGGTAGAGGCTTTTTTTTTTTTTTTAATATCATAAACCCCTTTTTATTTCAATTTATTTTACTTCTTTTTTTTTTTTATGTAGATTTATATAAATTTAATTTATTAGAGTGTCAGGTAGAGACTTTTTTATATTATGAAGCCCTTTTTATTTCATTTTATTTTACATTTTTTTAATATAAATTTAAATTAGAGTGTCAGGTAGAGGCTTTTTTTTATATCATTAAGCCCTTTTTATTTCATTTTATTTTACATTTTTTAAATATAAATTTAAATTAGAGTGTCAGGTAGAGGCTTTTTTTTTATATCATTAAGCCCTTTTTATTTAATTTTATTTTAATTTTTAAATTTTTTTTATTTTAATTTTTTATATAGATTTATATAAATTTAATTTATTAGAGTGTCAGGTAGAGACTTTTTTATATTATGAAGCCCTTTTTATTTCATTTTATTTTACATTTTTTAAATATAAATTTAAATTAGAGTGTCAGGTAGAGGCTTTTTTTTTATATCATTAAGCCCTTTTTATTTAATTTTATTTTAATTTTTAAATTTTTTTTATTTTAATTTTTTATATAGATTTATATAAATTTAATTTATTAGAGTGTCAGGTAGAGACTTTATTTATATATATATATATATATATATATATATATATATATATATACCCTTTTTATTTCATTTTATTGTACTTTTTAAAATTTTTTTATTTTATATAAATTTAAATCATTATTTTTATTATGTCACCTTATTGCTGTGTCTTTCATGTCATTTGGGATCCAGTAACATGAATCTAGATTTAGCCTTAGAGTGTCAGGCAGAGGTTTGTTCTATATCATGACACCTTTATTTTATTTTATTTCATTTTATTTTATTTTATATAAATTTAAATTATTATTTTTATTTTGTCACCTTATTGCTGTGTCTTTCATTTCATTTGGGATCCAGTAACATAAATCTAGACGTGGTCTTTAGAGTTTCAGACAGAGGGGGTTTTTTATATCATAAAAACCCCTTTATTTTAGTTTTATTTAAAAAAAATTTTTTTCATTTTAAATCCAACTATTTTGTTTTAATGAGTTTTGCAAATCTTTATTTCTAAATCAATATTATGACATTAATTATTGTTCCTTTATTTCTTTATTTTTCAGCTCTTTGAGGTCCTTCACTTCCTGGCTGAGAATTTTATC
The DNA here is from genome assembly GCF_933228915.1 of Telmatherina bonti. NCBI lineage: Eukaryota > Metazoa > Chordata > Actinopteri > Atheriniformes > Telmatherinidae > Telmatherina > Telmatherina bonti. The sequence goes on from NC_136626.1 coordinate 32,806,808, forward strand.
TTCTCCTACATGGGCTTGGCTCTGTTTACTTTCCAGAATCACATTTTCAGCCCAGTCTTCATCATTGGAGCCTTTGTATCCTTTCAGTTTCATTTTTACCTTCATAAAGATTGTTTTTTGTAAACAACGTGAAGTTTTGCAGCATTAAATTGCTCAGTCGGAAACTTCTTGACCCGTGTGCCAGATTGCCATATTCATTGGAAGAGCTCTCAACATTTATCCGCTCTCTTTCATTCTCAACCTTGGTCGAAGAGACAAGATCAGGGGGAACTTCCAGCACATGATGATGTTTGCTGGTATGAGAAATTAATAATGCACATTTGTCTATCAATTTACTGTTGCTCATCATGTCAGGTGGGGTATGAAAGGGTGATATTGTAACTCTGCCCTGTATAGGTCTGCGCGGAGCGATGGCATTTGCCCTGGCTATCCGGGACACCGCTACCTACGCCCGCCAGATGATGTTCACCACCACGCTGCTCATCGTCTTCTTCACTGTCTGGGTGTTTGGAGGAGGGACCACTCCCATGCTGTCCTGGCTGCATATAAGGTGAGATGGCTTTTTTCTGAAATTGTTTAAAAGAAAAAAAAAAAAAATACTGCTTTGCTTTTCTGCCTCACAATTAAAGTTTTACTAGTTAAGTTCTAATGATTCAGACATTAGAAGACAATCATTCCAAATTTCTTTTTAGTAAAGAAATCACACATCATTTAGGGTGATTAAATCAGTGGTTCTTAAACTTTTTGAGCCACAACCCCAAAGAAAACATACGTTGGTGTCTGTGACGCCCCACGTGAAACTGAGATTAATTGTATCATATATGAAACATTTCATCCTGCAAGTATAAGGCTAGAACACCATCAGTAGCGTCGTACATGAGGAGAATAAAGTCTTTGGTGGTTCATCGCTGTGAAAAGACACCTACATGCCCAAAATCAGCTTCTCTCACTGAAATAATGTCAAATTAAGATTTTAGTACAACATGAGAACAAACTTTGTTGTTTATGTGTTCTTATGTAAAAGATTAAGATGCTGATTTGCCAGATTTATATATGTATTAATGGTTTAATTTTGACATCCCTGGTAAAAACCCCAACTGTATTGATTACAAGTAGGCTATACATTTTTTTAACAATTCTCTGTCGACCCCCTGAAATCCCCCATAGGGGTCCCGACCCCCAGTCAGGGAATTAGTAGCCTAAACAATACAGACTAAAATGAAGCTTGATTTGAGAGAATGAATGACCTCCTAAAGCCAAGAAAATGCATCTTCTGAACCCTCCACATAGTAGGAAATGGCATTTGGGCGTTATCTGATCAATTTATTAGATACATTTAAAGGTATCTGCTTTACTGGTAAGGTAAAGGTAGGAGACCTTGTCTTCATATAAAAATATGTTTATGTAAACTAACATTTTAAAGATTTAATTTAACTCTACAGCGAGGCAAATGCACCCAGCAGTTAAATGTCTTTTCTGTCTTTTCCCTTAATGACCAGGTAAGAAACCTGACTTCATGTGATACATTTAGATATTCTTTACTTTTGTAGTTGGACTTTCCAGTTTCCATCAAGCTTAGCATCAAGGATCAAGTAAGAGAAATAAAACTAAGCTATAAGAAATAAATGGATTTAAAAAAAAAAAACATTTACAGACGCAAAAAATAACCTAAAACAAAGAAAATAAAAACCAATAAAAAAGGTTTTGCCAGTATCATCTCACTTTAAAGCACTGGTGTAAAACTCCAGTCCTCGAGGGCCGGTATCCTGCAGGTTCTTGTTGTCTCCCTGCTCCAACACACCTGCCCAAAATTCAATAATAGGTTGACAAGAAGCTGCTGGATCCAGCTGATTTGAATCGGGTGTGTTGGTGCAGGGAAACGGCCCTGGAGGACTGGAGTTTGCCATCCCTGCCGTATAGGATAGCTCCTTTCTCATGCAGCATGTAACATATGTATCATTAACTGCCAGGAGATGGTGCCAGAGTTTTCTACTGCTTCTCGGTTTCCATCTCCCATCGATGTTCATGCAGATCCACCAGGATCTCTGCAGGATGTACTCTAGGATTCACTCTGTCACATTGAATGTTTGAACTTGAGCCAAAAGTGACGCTGAATCCAATCACCAGGCCGACGCCACATGAACCGGCCACGAGTGATGCGTCACCAGTTGCACTGCTGATGCAATAGTGGTTTGAAATTTATGAAACGCAACATCTCTTCATTTAATCTGTTTGCGATGCACCACTTGTCGTGATAAAGCGGATTATCTCGTTCACAACAGCAGCAGCCTGGGTGAACAAGGTCTGCTTAATATGAGTAATGCCTCCTCAGACTGAGCAGGAACTATTGTGTTGGAGGGTTTAGAGCATTGCCAAAATCTCCTTGTGAACTCATCGCCATGGTAACGTGACTGGCAAACATCAGCTGTGGTCCCCTGTTTATGTGCACATACATGCACAGTTTTCAGTCATGCAGTTTAAAATGCATGCTTGTAGTTTTATTAAAAACTAGATAAAAACTACTATTAGTCGATGTATTACTGCAGATGTTATGTGGAAGGTGTTGTTTGTAGCTGATGACAGGATCATGAGAGTTTTACAATGATTAAGAAGCAGCTGGCGCTTGGTTGATGACTGGGATGTGATGTGGGACTGCTGCTGGGACAGAAAAACATCTCATGTGTGATTAAACGCTGCTGGTGTTGGGTTTTAAAAGGATGCCTGTAATCAGGGATGCATGCTGCTGATCTCAGAACTTGGCAGTGTAGCCGTCCAGAAAGAAAGAAATCCCTCTGTACTCATGCAAGGTCAAGAAACGGCTACTAAACTCTGAACTCCACCAGGAATAAATTCCCCCTTGTATTCGGTTAAACAGCTTTAGGCAAACGGAATGAAAGCGGGTTTTTTTTGTTGGTTTTTTTTGTTTTGTTTTTTTATTAAATTAGTTTTTTATTTCTGTTTGCTCTGTTTTACTCTCCTCCTCAAATTAACTTTGCTTTTCTCTATTTTATTTTTCTGTAATTTAATTTAATTATTAATTTATTTCAATTTTCAAATAGCTTTACTCTGTACTAATTTAACTTTGCTCTGATTTTTGCGTTACTTTTTATTTTACATTTTTAATATATATATTTTTTTTAATTTACTCTTAATTTGCTCCATTTTATTTGGTTTTGTATTTGTTTTGTTTTGTTTGTTTTTTTGTTTTGCTGTACATCATTTGACTTATTTTGTTTAACATTGTTAAATTTGATTTAATTTACCTATTTTTTTGTTTATTTTTACTTGACTCAGCTCTAATAATTTTCTATTTTATTGTCTATAATTTAATAGTAATAAAAAAAACAAAAAACAGTGGCACTGGCCTGAGTCTTACACAAAAATGTGTAAGTTGTAAGAAAAGAGCACAAAAGTTTATCTGCATCAGAAGAAAAGTTCTGTTCTGTTTTTTTGGATTTGAGTTTTTCTGCCTGTATTGCAGAACATTTCCTGAGAATGACTTCTGCAGTGAGGATGCAGGCTTCCCGTGTTAAACACACCAATGGTCTTATACTGTAATTTACTGGAATTACGCTGTATGAAGCAAACCTCTCTAAAAGACTAAAGGTTTGTGTGCATCCATGAAAACGGCACTAGCAGCTGTTGTTTTCCTGCCATATAGCTGCGTACTAGCCAAAGTTATTTTTAGGATGAAAAGAATAAACAATGCTAGTTGGATTATCTTTAGATCTTGTGCCATTTACCGAAGTTTACTGTCAATTTCACTTATGGTTTGCTTCTGTTGTCTTATCAAATTGGGTTAGATAACTGAAATTATGGGGAAATATAGAGGTTTGAGCTAATATAAACATTTTTACTATATTAACATCCTACCGAGCAACATTGCCGTAATGATAGATATTACCTCAAAGCCTTTATACATTTATCAAATCAAATCAAATCAATGATACTTCATTCATCCCCGAGGGGAAATTCATGAAATTTATTATATTTTATTGTCTTTTCTGAAGCCATATCACAGTGGGGGAAAAAAACAACAAAGATTTCCAAATCTGATTTAATAACCCTTTATGTTTAAATTAGTTTCAAGACAAAAATGTGAATAGAGATTGAAGTGGAAACCTTGATGCAAGAATGAGCATGAATTCTGGTAAATGAAAATACTGTAAGAAGAATTCACAGAAGGTGAAGTTGGATAATAAGTTAAATCCAAATATGAATTTAAATAAAAAAAAATAAAAAAAAACAGGAAAAGATTTAAATGTTACTCAATTTGAAAAGTTGTTGATGAAACTTATAAAGAACATGTTGAAGGAAGAAGTAAAGCCTAAACAAAATTCAAAAGTGAAGAAATAGTGAAAACTGAATAAATAAAATTTAATTTCACCTTTTGATATAAGTTGGAAATAGCTGAAGCACCAACAGAAGCTGAAGTGATAGCGAAGACAAGAATTAAATACTGAAATGAAGGTAAACGCAGAGAAGTAAAAGATAGATGAACTGTGCACTACATGACAGCTGAAGTGTAATCCGCAGCAGCAGCTCATCTCTACACTAAAGAAAAAGCAATGAAAGCAGTTGAACAGTTCAGGCATAAGCACTAAATTGAATTGCACTGAATATCTAAAGTTATGTCATCCAGCGATATTTTTCATGTGTGTGTCTGAACATCTGCTAAGCTTTGGTATGCTAAGCCAAGTTTGAGGATTAGCGCATGTCCCCATAACAGAGGATTATATTTGGACTAGACTGTTGCCAATTACTGTTTTTAAAACGCTGTGTGGTTTATTTTATCTGCTCAAACTCTCGTTCCCTGTATATCGAGTCCTCCGTTTAAGTGCTGCTTACCAAGAAGTACTTCTGATCCTGGAAATGGTATGGATCTACATCATTTTATACACACAAAGGTGGACATGGTGATGTCTGCTCAGAATAGTATTTAAAGAAAGAAATTATTTATATATATATAGTGTGTATATATGTGTGTGTGTGTGTGTGTGTGTGTGTATATATATATATATATATATATATATATATATATATATATATATATATATATATACACTACTCACAAAAAGTTAGGGATATTTGGCTTTCAGGTGAAATTTATGGAAAATGCAATATGTTCATGCTACAGTGATATAATATCATAAACGTAAGACATTTAAGTAGAAGGATGCACTAATTTCCTCATCTCAAAAAATTCATTTAACACAAAAGGTAACAACAATGGTAGTTACACCACAACAAAAAATTTGAACGTCTCAATATCTCGTCATGTGCCCTTGAGCATCAATTACAGCTTGACAACGACGTCTCATGCTGTTCACAAGGCAACTTATTGCCTGCTGAGGCATGGCATCCCACTCTTCTTGAAGGGCAGCCCTCAGGTCATTGAGGTTCTGGGGTGCAGGGTTTCGAGCCTCTACACGACGGCTCAGCTGATCCCACAGGTTTTCAATGGGATTCAGGTCTGGAGAGAGTGCAGGCCATTCCATTTGAGGTACACCAGTCTCCAACAGCCGTTCCCTGATGATGCGGCCTCGATGAGCAGGAGCATTGTCGTACATGAAGATGAAATTAGGCCTGTGCTGTTGTGTAGGGGCACAATCACTGGATTAAT
>NC_136626.1:32815253-33000253 GCF_933228915.1 Telmatherina bonti
TATATATATATATATATATATATATATATATATATATATATATATATATATATATATATATATATATAGGCCCTTTTCCACCAGAAACGACTTAGCCCAGCCAGACACCACTCCTGGTTTGAAGGGGTTTCCATCAGGATCTTCCCAAGTACACACATTTTTAGCAGCTTCTCTGTTAGGAGTCTGATAGTTGGGCTGAAAATGTGACACGTTTCGGCCTTAATTCAGCGCCACAGAGACCAACTCCCAACCTGCCATCTTTAAAACCCAGCTGTGACTGTGGATAACAACTTTGGGTATCATCGGGTCGTGTGTGTCGGAAACAAATGACTTCTGCCGCCTTGCTGTGGCAACTCAGTTCCAATGGAAACCACACAAACCAGGTAGTGCAATGTCTGCTGAAATGGGGTATGGCTTCGTAGGGCCACATAACGCCTTTGACCAACCAGACCTTCTAGAAATAATAACAATTTACCCAGAAATATGGGTTTAAAGAAGCAGTTACTTGATGACATGGCATGTTAACATGGACTAAAACTAAACATTTGGGCCACTCTGGTCCTAATTTTCCTGAAGTGACCAAATACTGAGTGTGTTTCTGGTTTTAGAGCCAATTTTTTCCACAGTGACTGCATAAGTGATAATGGTGCAAGGGAAGCATGTTTCATGTACAACCAAGGAGAAGTTCTTTAGGTAGACAGAGACCAATACGCTAGATGTCGTAAAGTGAATTCATATTAATAGAACTCAAACTTAGGTCATCCCAGGTTTCCCTCTCAGTTGCTCCATGTGATTTATTAAAATGCAGCTGGATTCTCTTCATTATCCTAACAAACCATTTAAAGTCAGATAATGGGACCTGTAACGAAAGATTATAAACTATAATTTATTGTAGGTATACAACTCATATTTAGAATATTTATCTTACCTGCCATGGAGAAATTTAGAGCTCTCCATCTATTTACATTCAATTTGGTTCACCGGTGGGTCTAGATAAACTTTATTCAGGTCTATTAAACACTAAGGAAGGAAACTTGTTTGCCTTTGGAATAGAAAGGCTCAAAGGTTGCAGAGGTGCATTGCTGGAGGCAACGCGTCAGACTGAAACTGGTTTCATGCTCGCATTGCGTCTGCTGATGTAGGTGAAATTTGCTCCGGCACTCGAGGCTGTGGTTACTCCATCTCGTTGTAGTTTCTCTTCTGTGTTTGCAGCACAGACTCACTGAGAAACTGAAGAAATCTGGAAATGCATAATTACAAACCGACCAAGCACAAGGGAGTTCTTCTGTGTAACTGCGCTGCAAGCAGCGGTACATCTCAGGCCTCCACATGGAGCATTTTACTGGCGTCAGCTGCACCGGCCTTTCCATGTGCAGATGTTGCACAAGTATAAATCTAACTTTAGACCAATTTAGTAATTACCTGAGAAATTTGAAAAGTAATCATTAATCTGTTTGGCTAAAAGTTTAAAGCCAACCACTTAACTAACAATTGGGAGAGCCCTGCCCAGTTCCAGTTCAGGTTTCCACCGAACCAAATGTTTATCAATCCCAAATGTTCCCAGAGCTTCAAACAAGTCGCCTCACTCAACCATATCAAATGCCAGCTATTGGAGAATCAATTTCTGCTACTGTCCATGTTTATCATCCATGTTTAGAAAGCGGTGTATGTCATCAGACGAGCAGTATCCTCGTATAAAACCAACCTGATCAGAGTGAACTGAAGAACTCCATCCAGGAGATTTGGAGACACTTTGAAATTATTCTAACGAATATTTGTGTCAGGGGAACCGAACAATAATTCTTACAATCTTCCAAATGTACACAATTTTCACATTCTGTGTCAAAGTTGGTGGAAGAATAAACTTCTCCAAAGCGTCTAAGTTATTGTTTGAAAAACCTGTAAAACAACATGAATTTGATCTGAAGCGGCACACATGACTGTTCAAACTGTTCACTAGTACAAACAGCACTGATCTTGATGTTAGGGGGTTATCTTTCTGCAAAATCTGGGTTTATATGTAACATTATGGGGTTTGTGTTTTAGTCCAAGATCCAAACTGCCTTTTCCTGCTTTTATTTTGAAATGCAAGAAAACAAAATTTTCTCATTTGTGGCTTTTAACCAACACAAAGGTTCTGCAATCAGGTTTTTATCTTCTTTGCTTCTCACAAAATGATGTTAAACTGTGTGATGACAGAGGAGTGACTGTCCCATGTAGAGATTACAGCATGGGAATAACTAAATCCTGATGATTGGAATCAAACCCAGGATGAATTTCAAATGAAAATGTGATTTTTGTGATATTTGCACAAGTTCAATATTTTCTCTAAACTTTCCTCCTGTGTTGCAGGGTTGGTGTGGATCCAGATCAAGACCTGCAGCCCACTGGAGACAGCTTCCAGGTCTTGCAGGGGGTGAGGATCTCACGTTTAGTACTGCTTTCACTGCAGAAGCTGTTCTACTTCTGCTATTTTATGTCGATGTGGTTTAAAGTCAGCAGCTTTATAAACACGCAGAGTTTGTCAAGAAAAAACTCCCTCAAAGCCTCAGAATGCCAAATACAATCAAGGTTGAAGACTCCTGTTCTCAGCTGCATTAGAATAGTTTTTATTTAGAAATCTGGTTCAATCTTTAAGCTTAAACACTTTTTTTTTTTTTTTAATACTTCTAATTTTTTTTAATGTTTCAATGTATCTATAGAGCACTTGAAATCACCTTGTTGTTGAATGGTGCTATACAAATAAATACCATGCATTTTGTTTAAAAAAAAAAAAATCAGATTAGCCCTACAAGAACCTAAAACTTTGTTTATTTATAAAATGTTGGGAGTCTGTGTGAAAATGTAGATAAAATTAAACCTTACTGCTTTGCTTCAGACCATTTAAAATGAGTTTGGCCCAGAGAAGGTGGTGGCATTTCTGATCATGGTTACAAACGTTTTCTTTGCATGGTGGAGCTTTAACCTGCATCTGTGGATTTCTGTGTTCACAGATAGTAATTTCCACAAGTTTTCATTTATTTCCAGTAGAGAATTGTATCTGTTTTTAACCCTTAAAGATCTGGCCCATGAAGAAATTATTAGAAAGACACATTAATTTTAACATGTGGGGTCTTCATCTCCTCCTTTAACAAAATGTTTAAAAAATATTTTTTTTAAAAGAAATTTACCATTTATCACCATCTTCAAAGTGTCCAGAATTGTTTGTTGTAAAATTTTTCATTAAATTTTCTATTTTTAGACTAAGTTTGTCACAGATTGATAAACTTCTGTAAATAAATAAAATGAGTTGATAAATTAATAAATTAGTAGTGAAATGCTCGTCCAGTTGTTTAGTTTGTGCCAATTACTTTTCCAGCCTCCAGTTCCAGTTTTTATTTAAATGCGTCGCTGTGATTGAATTCAAAATGAGCTCATATTTTCTATAAAAAAAAATTGTCTCTGATTTCTTTTTTATGTTTTTGGGGACTGAATACCAATTTGGATTTTCACATAATATATTATTTATATTTTACATATCCCAACTATTTTAGAATCAGAGTTGTACATAACTGTGGGACGCGATATGCTTAAACTTATTTGCCAGTAATGTTGCGTTTGCATTGTTCACTCTTCTCCAACCTGAAGCCATGACCCAGATTGTGCTCTGCAAGTGCATGCCGACATAAAGCTTTGACTTAAGATCTTATCTTTAGGTGGGAGTGTATCTCTTTTTCAAATACCCCATTTTGCGTTTTGTTAACCTTCAACCTGCACGGAAAGTTTCAGTACACGTTTGATGTTTTTAAGGGAAATTTTGCAGAATTATCTGTGATGACTTTCAGAGACAGAATATGGGTTTAAAAACCCAACATAATGCTGTTTTTACTTCCTAACAGACACATATGGCTGCAGGGTTACAGTTCAACTTGATTAATTTTTAATTGCGAACCTTATAACCGTGCTGGACATGCGGTTAGACTGGAAAAGGAGTTGAGGACAAAGTTAAAGATAAACAGTTAAAAGTGCTGCATGTTCATAAATGTATTTCTTACTTCCAAAGACTTCGTCGAAATGATGTGTTCTGGATTTATAACGAGAGAAATCACTCCTCCAAATGTGAGGAATCAAATCAGCAAGGAGGGAATTAACAATGAATTAGTTGTGGTGGATCCGTAACAAGAAAATGTTTTTTTATTTGTTTCTGCAGGATGGCAGCCAAGCTGAAGGTCAAAGTAAAACCAAGCAGGAGAGTGCTTGGCTCTTCAGACTGTGGTACAGCTTTGATCACAAGTATCCTCTTTGTCTCCTGCTTCAGAAACAAACGTGCATCTTTTGTGTTTGACCAAGTGGAGTTCTCTGAGGTATTTTCAGTCAGGATGATTGTGTGGTTGCCTGTTTTTTTTTGTGTGTGTGTTTATCATAATTATTTATTTATTTGTTTATTCTGGATAATCCTGGCTTTGGAAACAGATTACAAAACATGAATCTAGAAAAAGATTTGCTTTTGTCGTTCAGTTTGGCTGCAACAGGAGACTTAAGTTAATGTGTTTAGCAGCTCATCCTCCCATTTCCTTCACCCTCCCCGTCTCTGCTGACCGATTGTCACCCCAGGTGGTTGATTGTGTTGCTGCGTTGTGGCGGAGCAGTTGTGTTTAGCAGTCGAAGCTTTCTCCCTGGCAACGCATGCCGTGCGCAGCTCAGGAAGAGCGGGGCTGATTTCTCTCACTTTGCAGCACAACGTATCTGACCTGGCGCTTTAGCTCTTTCTACGACTGCTGATTGCACGTTTGACGCAGGAAGCCTTGGAACACTTGAAATCTTTGCGTCCAGAACAGCCTGACTAATTACAAACAACACTGCTGGTTCCCTTTGCTGCTCCGCTGCCAAGCATCACAAATGATATTTTCTTCTTAGCAGCTCACAGACTCTCGCACAAATTTAACCCTTTCATGCATGAATTAATAAAAGGAAATAATGCAACATTTTTTAAATACAGTATTTTCCTTCTAAAGATATATACAATACTTTTTTGTTTCTTAGTAATATTTAGAATTTATCATGATTTATTTTAATGTATTAAAAAAATATCTAATCATACTATGTAAATCTTCTATTAAATACAGCTGTATCATTTTCTTTTTCTATTTATCACAAAGGCAAACTTCTAATTAATGATTACATTATGTTCAATAATATCATATATATATTTTCTCCAGTGAGTGGAAACGTGTTGGATGACCCTCTAACATCCACTGAAGTGCTTTATTATCAAAGCTATCATCCTTATTCATGAATATGCAAGGAAAAAAAAAAGCTTGTTAATGGGTGTCCACTATATGGCCACTGTGCATGAAAGGGTTAAACTCCACTAAGTCCTCTTGGTGGACGTCCTCAAAATTCAATAAGTGACTCGTGTTTAGAAAGATTTTCTGCTTCTATTAAAAATAAAAGAATACTTATAAATTCAGAGACATTTAAAGATTGTTATAACTTTATTATAGGTTGTGATGAGAACGATCTAACCAGCCTTCACTGACTGTTTGAGTTATTTTCCTTAATAACTTCTCAGTTATCTTAAACCAATTCTTACACACAGCGGTCCACCTCTTACCTCCACCCTGCCCGACTACTGTGGGCCGCTGGCCAGCTGTCTGACCAGTCCCCGGGCGTACGAGGTGAGTGTCCTCTTGTATAAACACAGAAATACACAAGATATTGACCCATGATGTGTAAAAGATCCATTATCAAGCTAAAGGAACTGGAAATTTTAGGTTGTTGTGGTCTGATTTCCAGAGGAGCGCTCAGGAGAGGGCCTACTGCATCAGTCTACTTAAAGCAAAGACGTTAAAGTGTTGCTTATTTCTACACTAAATCATTTCAAACAGCACTCTTGTAAAGTTTGTCAGTAATCCTTCAAAATGGCAAAAAAAAAAAGTTGATCTGAGTGCAAAGTGACACAGTAGTACTGACTTTCTGTCCCAGAAGGCTGGTTGATGGTGGTAGAAACCTCTTTATCAAATGAGGAGCAAAAGACAAACTGGTTTACCACGACGTTTGCTGTTGAGCGCTACCTGTAGACCGAAACAAAGTGCATCGTGTACCACACTTCATCTACCTCTTCTCCACCGCATTGTCTGCAAACTACTGTGCAAAGTGCAAACACACTGAGCAAAACAATACACAATGCAGTTTCGTGGAACGTGTTGAAGTAACTTATGATGTTTCTGTTGTTGCACTATGAGAGCTGGATCTGAGTCAAACTAGCACTTTTATCTTAGCAGTGCTCTCCACTTTGGTGATAAAAAAGCTGAATGTTAACCCAGTTCTGTCCATTTATTTATCCCAAACCTCTTCACCAAAGACCGTTGATGTTTTTAGAGGTGCTGTCGGATCCTGGTTGTCTTTAGATGAATGTTTTATTCCTTCCTCGCCATTTTGTTTTTGAAAATATACGGTGCCATTGCACACGTATGGTGCCTTTTATAGGGAGGGGGGCCGAGGTCTGCGAGGGGAGAGAGGAGGCGTGATGTACATGAACATACATGAAAACACAGCCAGACCAGCTGGTAAACATGAGGCTGGAGATCAGCACAGAGAGACGGCGCAACGTCATGCTATACCTCCACTTCTTCACGTGACGATTTAATGAATTTCTGCTTATTGACTCTTTAAAAACTAATCTCAAACCCTCCCCCAACCCCAACAAAAAGGAGAAAAATTGCTCACTTGCATGTGGTTGTGCAAGAATGTTTCTTTCCAACTTCACAGAAGAAATAAACACATTGATTGATTTGTTCCTCAGATATGAGGTCTCTCATGAGGACGTGCACATCGTATCAGAAGATAATGTGTGCAGTTTGGTGGTATGAACAGCAGGGTTGCACCCATGACAAACTTGCCAACTCTTCTCTGCCAGTGGTAAACAGTTTATATATTTTGTTTTGAGCTTCTGGTACCTCAGGTGCTGACAGTCAGGTGCCTGATCAGCCCCTGTGAGCTTGGACCCTCCAGCCGTCACTTAGCTTCTACTCCAAGCCTACCGTGTTTGACTGATCCAGGTTGGTGTGTATCAAAGTGCAACTTCAAGCTTCAGCAGGCTGGTTTCCAGGCGGCCTGCTGTGGCTGCCCTTCACCTGCAGCCCTGTTTGCACTAGTGGAGGAATGTTATGTTCAGATTCTGCTTACTGTCAGTAGATCACAGGGTCAAAGAGTTTTGATTGAGGCAGTGTGATGGTTGCATCTCCCTCACTGGAAAAAGACTTGGAGGAAGTCTCCAAGATGTCAAGATGAGATTCTGCAACCAGTGGAAATCCCATTTCTCTGCTCAGTCTGGGACTAATTTCTAACCTCCACGATGACGTGTTGGCCCCCACAGAGGGAAGTTTATGAGAATCTACCCCCAGAATCTGGGATCGGACAGGATAGAGTGTCTTTCACGGTCATGTTGATTATGCAATATTTCTCATGGGGCTGTGTGGGTTGTGTAATAGCTTTTTTTTTTTTTTTTTTTTTTATCCTAAAAGGGATATTGTGCAGTACTTTCGTGATTTCTGTTGTGTGCTTGGATTATAGATTACAGTGACTTAATATTGTGTTGTCTACTTATTGATTTTTGTAAAGGCAGCCAGTATAACAGCACCAAGACAAACTTCCCTGTGGGGAGAAAGTGCATTATTTTATATCTGAATGGCCTGACCGCAATACTCCCCAACCCTTGTGGGTTCAGTTTGAGCATGCTGTTGGTACCAAAGTGACCAACACAACTATATGGGCTGAATGCTGGCTTAAGAATGGGATGGCATCCCACAGCAGTGTGGCGAGCTGCATGAGGAGCAGGTACCAAGCTGTTCATGGTTGTTTCACATATTATCAAAGCGTCTGTTTTGTTAAACAGAGAAACTGTTAAATACCCAATGTATCTTGTTTCTTCAGACTTTAATCATCCAGACCTAGAAATGAAACCAAACTAGAGTCAGTAGCAGGATAAGCTGTTTGACAGAGAAGATTAGACGAGCTTTTCATGGATGTGACTCGCAGATTCAACCCTGCTGTTCATCCCTCAAACGCATGTTCCATCTCTGGTTCTGGCTCGCAGCACCAGATTGTTGTGGCAACACTAAATTACCAGAGTTTGCATAAGTTGGGAAAAGATTAACAAGGTTTATAAGAATAGGACAAGGGAATAAAAGAAGAACAAAGTTGCTCTATGGTTACAATCAGAGACGCTGCTCAGAAGTCTGTATCTGACCCAGTGGCGTTGCCGGGCCTGGGCATTCTCGGCTCGAGCCCCAAACCATTTTTCAGCCCAGAAGAAATAAACTTACATTAACTGAGTCTGCTTATGACATTAAACAAGAAGGTAGTTTTGTAATTTCCTGGCTTTAGGGAATGCAAGACAGCTACATCAATGTGACCAACCAGAGAAGAATTTTAGGGAAGGAGGGAATCCTCCAGCCCAGGTCCAGGAAACGCCTCTGATCTGACCAGACCTTTGAAGGGTCAGAGAAGAATCCTTGTAAAAATCAAGTCTTTGGGAAGGCTGACTCCGGGAAGATTATAGAAAGTTTTGTCATTCTTGGGATATCTTGAGATATGGTTCTCAGACATCATCACTGTCCATCTCCTGCTCAGACTCCATCCTGGAGTCAGTTTGCCCCAGACGGTTAATGTCGAGTTGCAGCACAACCAGAGCTCCCACACCGACGTGCAAGGACAGATTAATGATGCTAAGCATGTTCAAAGAGAGATACCAGTAGGAACAGATTACAAGAGAGAAGGCAAACTGTAAATTTTCCACTACAGAAATAAAAAATCAATCTAAGATATAAGAACAGTAAATACGTAATGGACTAAACACAAACACCCTTTCTGTCTATGCTAACTTGAGATAAAACCTCATCACATTTTGTACCTTGTTGTGTAAATGAAGCTGGGATGACTGCCTCTTCACGTACATCGTGCACTGTAAAACTTAATTAGCTTGAAAAATTTAATTTTTAAAGGAAGTGTCTGTTTATACTTGTAGATTGTTTTCCTCTTCCTGCGCTCTGGTCTGAGAAGTTGCCTCAGGATGATCTGTGTACACCATCAGCTTTTTGACTGAAGAGAACTGTAATATTGTTGAAGTACTTCCAATACTCGGCAGTAACCGTACGTCACAGCGAGCCGAGGCCTTCGTCAGCAGGGAAAATGGATGGTCGAGGAGCCTTTCTGCATTCAGCAGGCACAAAGGGCCCTTTTCAGTTCAATTCAATGATGACGACTGTTCAGACAGACACTGCGCACTGATATATTAAACACAAAAACACTCATTGAAGAAATGGTTACACTTGAATTCATTTGGGCAAATTCCCCTTCTTGTTTCATGCAAAAACCTTGTCGTGACAGCTTTTATTCACTGGGGGGGTTAGGTGTTTAAAATTGGATTTTTGCACTGCAAATTAAGAAGCAGTTGCCTCTTAGTTTGTTTTTAAAAAAAAACCCTTTACAGTCCTGTCTTCAGCACAACATAGAAAATGTTTCCTTCTCCCAGTTTGTGCTGACAGTTTGCCAGCATAAATCCGCCTGCCAGGCCAGTCATGAATTTAGGAAGCTGTTCGTATAATCAGGGCCTTCCAGAGCTCGGTGTTACCAAGTGGGAGAGACAGGATTAAATAAAGCTCATTGCCTGGTTTCTCTCTTTTTTAGGGATGATATGAAACAAGCAAATATAGATTTTTCCTCCTACTGAACTGAAAACACTAAAGTAAACATCTGGATGGCTGCAAACAGATTGTTTAAAAGCTATTAATTCATTCATAGCAGTAGAAATAGTCTGAGGAAAAGACTGAAGTGACAGTCTGTCATCTGTGGGATTGCTTTTAACCCACTTGTTTCAACTGAGGACTAATCTTTTTATAAAGGTCACAAATGTGTAGTTTCCTGTTCTAAAAAGGCAGAACAGTTTTGTAGACAAGTACTACTCAAACAGGAATCAAATGAACATTTGTTTGGGGCTATTTTCAGCCACATGTAAAGACTCTTTGTGCTCTAGCAACCACGGCAGGGAAGGTCACAAGATCTGGGATTTCAGTTCAACTAATGTGTTACCGGTCTAATTCATAGATATCATCTTTAACCTTAAAAAATGATTATTTTTTCCCCCCTGCCTGAAAAATCTCTTCATTGACCTGATGTCAGCTCATTCTGTTTTCCCCGAGGACATGACTGAATATCGACTCAGCCAGTCAATTAGAACTGCGAGAACCTCGTGTTTTAAAGCTATTTATGACTTCACCACAATGCGCTCTGGTTTCCTGTTGTTTGAGATTCACCTATAGCACAGACCTCTAAGTCAGAGTCTCCCTCCTTTCCCCTTCTGTAAATGATCTTTTAGGAGTTTTTACAGTGTAAATGTGAGTCTGTTCATTTTTTTTTGACACCTCATGCACGTGTGTCCGTGTTCGTACATCTGTGAAAGTGCCATTCCCGTGGTCTCCTTCCCTCTCCTTCTTGTTTTCTCTGGACTTGCTTTCAGAATCACGAGCAGCTGCGGGACCCCGACACTGACCTGATTCACAATGATGCCGACCTGACCTTCATGTTTGGTGACACTGCCATCACAGCCAATGGAGCATCCAGCAGCAGGGCAGATGCTGCTGGAGGGTTGGGCTGGAGTGCAAATGGAAAAAGAAGTGGCAGCACGTCAGAGGAGGCGCTGGAGCGTGAGCTGGACTCCCGCGAGCAGGAGCTGCTAAGCCGAGGCACTCGTCTGGTTTTTCCCATTGAGGATAATGTCTGACCTTGCTCCCCTCTACAACCACGCCAAGCCACCATTCTACATGACCTGATCCAGCTTCCTTCTCTCCTCTAGCCCCCCCCACAGCTTTGTCCACCTCAATGCAGGAAAAGTGCCCATTCCTTAGGAGATAAAGACAGATTGGAAAAAAGGAGGGGTGGGCTGAAGAGGAACACCCCAAAGAGCATTTAATCTTCATTACACAGAGGGAGTTTTTCGCCAAGAGGAAAAGTCCTCTGAAACAATTCATTTTGTTTTCAGATTGTTTCCACTGCTTAAAGAGGAGGTCAACCTTTAGGAAGGATCTGGGGACCAGACACCTATTTCAGATTCTGTCTGCACGTTTGAACAGATGGCACTGTGTGGTTACCCTGGTGTAGAGGAAAAGAAAAAAATAAGGAAAAAGTCACTCTGTCAATCATGTAATATGAGGTTTTGGTCTTCATAGTCCACCAGTCAGCACTGATAAAAGGCTAAAAGGCTTTAAAAAAAAAAAAAAAAAGAGAAAGATTTGTCTGGTAAATGTGTACCATTAACCTGAAGCAGCTAACAGGCCAGTGTTTGGGTCTTTGGTGAAGCATCTATACTACGGTTACAGTAGACTGTGAAGATATGAGACGCAAGGGGAACGGTGAATGCATTTCCTCTGCAGACACAGCAGTCTGTGATGGGTGAGAATGCAAGCATGTAAATAGCTGCAATGCTGAGCTTGTTCCTCTTTGGTTGAACTGCTCATTTCAGTGCATTACACCCAAATACCGCTACAGATAAAATCTGTGCATCTTGTCTTTGAACCGGTCTGTATCCCTCTATGTGTTTTGGACTTTTTTTTCCATTTCATTTTTTTTTTTTAATGACCTAAATAAGTACATTAATGTTTATGAGATCTACTGACAATCCCAGGATTTAAGAAAGGGCTGTGGTATATGCACTCTAATTTAAAAATTTACACAGTGAAGTAAAAAAAAAAAGAAAGAAAAACAGGCCTCCATTTTTTTTTTTTTTTGTATTGTCTACTAATATTTTTTAATTACTTTAAATGTAAACCTGCAGCAATTAGAAAATATTGATTTAACAAAGAACATACTCCTCCTCTTGGAGATGCTATTCATGGTAAATTGTGATCAAATGAATTATCACAGAAATGACTGACTTTATGAGCTAACTAATCCATTTCAACTTTAAGTGACTAATAAAGGTGCAGCATGTAAAAAAAAACAAAAAAAAGTCAACATTAATGACAGAAAAATATATAGCTTAAATCTGTGTTTCTACTGGTATCTAATCACTTTACTAAAGCCAGTAGTAAAGTGTTTTGTTGTGCAAGACATTCTCCATTTATATAATCTTTACATGGTTCCACACACACACATCCATGAATATTTGTGCCACCATTTTTTACTATGGTGTCCCTGAATGGACAAACTGTGTGAAATGAGACCCATCTGAGCTTTAAAACTGCAGCACCAGTTTTCTTTGGTTGCTAGTAGACTTTGTGGGATAATACCGCCCAATAACACAATAATAACGCCTTAAAAAAAGACAATAGGAGAAGACTGTAGAATAAACAGAAGTAGTTACCTGTAGTGCAGTCGTTATTGCACCTGAGGCCACTGGAAGAATTCTGGCCACTGACAGCCATGTACTTGGAAACAATTTTAAGTGATTTCTATGCCCATATTTACAACTAGATGTTAGTAATTATTACACACCTTACCTTTTTAAATCTGGTTATTGCACTGCAGTATATGGAAAGCTTCAAAGCAGTGTTATGATTGCCATGCAAATACCTTTTTTTCTTTTAACTTTAATCTTGAGTTACTAAACTTTGAGACATGACACCACTATCACCGAACACGACAGAGATTAAAAGAAGCGCTTGCATACAACCTCCAGGAGCCTTAAGTGTGTTTGTAGTTTATATGACCATATATATATATATATATATATATATATTTGTCAGATGACCGTTAGCTTAGCATAACAAAACATGACGTCTACGGGAAAGGAATTGCTTGCTAGCTAAACCATAGGTAACTGAATCCCCATACCAGCTCCTGTTAAGTTCATTAAACAGTTTGTCTGTCAAATGTTTTCACTCTTATAAAAATAACTAATCTGCATTCAGTCCCGCATCAAAGTGGGTCTGGGTCCAGTCAGCATTAATAGGAACACAATATACAAGTGCACATGCCAATTTTAGTTGTGTGTGTTGTAGTTGCTGCATCTTGCTTTTTTTTTTTTTTTTTTTTTGTAAGAAAGACATTGGCTGTTTGTACAATCTTACATGAGATCTCTGAAAGTGACAGCAACAGTTCGCAGACGAAGAGTCAGTTTTTCCATTAATATGTCTTCAAGTTCACTCTTCTGTGTTTTTCTTTCTAAAAAAAAAAAAAAAAATTCATGACCTAGCTTAAATATCCGATCTAAAAAAAAAACCCAAAAAAGATTAACAGCTGCAGTGGTCCACCACAGCCAGAGTGTAATGTCATGCTTTCGGGTTATTGTAGCTTACAGGCTAGTTGCCTGTGAAGTAATGGTAATTCACAGCCTGCCAAGCACTGAAGTTTTATCCATTATTACTGATAATGGAAGAGTATTTAAAGGGCTTGTTTTAGCATGTGTATCCATATTAACAAAAATAAATTAAGCTAGCATGAAGCTAGCATGCTAAATGTCTTTTTTTTTTCCTTTAAAAAAACATGGAAAAATGTTCCCGTTTTTGAGCTTGGCTATGTCCGTTAGCCAGCTAATTGTAATTTTGAGGGCCTTCTCTCAACCAAAAATATGCTTTATTAAGTGGAAAATCTGCATGTTGGGTCTGTGATAGTTATACTTAAAGGCAACTCTGGTCAAATGGGCAACTAAAACAAATGTGACGTTAAAATCTGAAGCTTGCATTGCACTTACAGGGTATACTTTCACTGACATGAGTAAACCAGGTAACTGAACTTCTCCTTGATTAAAAATATCATCTGACGCATTTTAAATCTGTTTAACGTCACCTGGGCGGGAATCTTTAACACATGCTGTTCTCTCATTTCCTCAAGAGGTTAAGCTAACCCACTGGTTAAACTTAAGGGGCTAAAATTCACACACTGCATTGGTCTTTCCGGAAGTTTTTTTCTCCATAAGATCACTGAGCTCTGTAGTTTCTCTTCATATTGATTTGGTTTACTCGTTAACTCTACTAAGTCCTGCATCAGTTACTTTGTGGTAACTTTTTAAGCTTATTTACTTTAGAATAGACATTAGAGAGTTTCTATTTCATAAATATGTGGAAAAAATAGGCCTTTGGCATATTTTCCCCTACTAGATAACAAAGTGGCTTTTAAACAACATGAAACTGGTTTAAAAAATTTGGACCCATGTTACTTTTAGGTTCAACCTTCTAAAAGAAAGCAATTATTTTTATTCTTATGACCACAATTTGACATGTCAGCTGCTTCCAGTTTAAAATTTGTCACGTCCCATCTGTAGCCTTGTGTGCCCATCTATTAACAACACAAAGTGGCTGCTGCATTTATGTATGAGCACATAAAGGCAGGCGTGAAAGGCACAACTGTGAAAGTTGAATCTCTGCTTTCGAACGAGGAAAAAGCTTTTGTAAGTTTCATTGGGGTCCCTTCAGGAGGAAATGAAACTTGTTGTATAAGCTGTAACCAAGCCGTATGCAGAGTAGGTCATTTCAGCTCTGCTGCAGGGAGAAAAGCTGTGAAGCTGCAATGTTTTAACACCAACTTTTGCAGCCTGATGAAGAGGAAGCTCATGCGTCATTATCTTGTCTCAAGAAAACAGAAAAACAAAAAGCACTGCTATTACTCATTTTGTCTCCATTGGTACTGAAATGATTGCCCATATGAATCCAGGATGTAAAAACCAGACAAAACTGTGATTTTTTTTTTTTTTTCTTTGATCATCCTACCCTCAGTTTCTGCCTTTTTGGCTGACATACAATCAGGACAGGAATCATGTTGTTCAATCACTTTTTTTTGTCAAAGTCTTGGGAACACTTTGTAGAGAGCAAAACTGTGGACAATTTAAATATCTGCAGACAAAAATGAGCAGAGACTGGCACTTTACCTCAAGCAGAGGACACGCGGGACTCTTACATAACCTTCATGTGCACTCTGTCTTTCGCCACACTGCTGTGCTGTCAGTCGTCTTTCTGGCTATATTTAAATGCTCTTTATACCTGAGAAATACGAGATGTAGCCCAATTGTCAATATGTGCACCTGTTGTTTAGTAGCAGCTGGCTGCCAGGCTCTATGTGCCATGGTTTGCATGACATCTTAATAAACATCATAAAATTATGAGGCAAAGATTAGATTTATGGTGACTTTTAGCCATTTATTTGATTTATTTGAGTCATTTATTGACTTTCCTGTTACTAATGAATGAAAATCCTGTGGTTTTTACCTACTAGTATGCATCTGCTTTCCCACTTTTATTTATTTTTTTACCATTTATTCAACTTTTTCAGTCTTACCACTTTTGACAAAATCGCAGAAATGAATATAAACATGAAATGTTTTTTATGTGTCTAATGTTAAAATAACGTGTCAGATTAGTTTTTATAAGATTATAGATTCATTGAGCACTTTGAGGTACACCTGTTTGTATTTAACACAAACATCTCAATTAACAAATCACACGGCAGCAACTCAACACATCTAGCCATGTAGACATGATGAAGACGACTCGCTGAAGGTCAAACTGAGAATCAGGATGAGGAAGAAAGGAGATTTAAGTGACTTTGAACGCAGCATGGTTGTTGATCTGAGTATTTACAGCAGGGGTGTCGACCTCTGGTCCTCAAGAGCCACAATCCTGCAGGTTTTTGATGTGTCCCTGCTCCTTCACACCTGACTCAAATGAATTGTGCAGAACTTCATTGGCTGTTGGATCCAATTAATGGAAGCAGGGTGTGCTGGAATAGGGATACATGGAAAACCCGCAGGGCAGCGGCCCTTGAGGACCAACTTTGGACACCCCTGATTAACAGGGATTTTCACACACAAGTATCTCTAGTGTTTACAGAGCAGGTCTGAAGAAGAGAAAAATGGAGAATGGACAGACTGGTTGGAGATGATGGAAAGACAACAGAAAGTCAGATAAGCACTGGTTACAACCTAGATATGCAGAACATCATCTCTCAACAAACAACACGTCCAGCCTGGAAGCAGATGGTCTCCAGCAGCAGAAGACCACAGCGGGTTCCCTCCTGTCAGTAAGAACAGGAAACTGAGGCTACAATTCACACAGACTCACCAGAACTGGACAATAGAAGATGGAGAAACGTTGCTGGTCTGATGAGTCTCCAGTTCAGCTCCACATTCACATGGTAGGATCAGAATTTAGATCCATCATCAGGCTGTAGGTGATGTAATGGTGTGGGAAGACATTTTCTTGTCCCACTTTGGTCCCCTTAGTACCAACATGACATGGTTTAACCAGCACAGCCTACCTGAGTCCTGCTGCTGACCATGTCCATCCCTTTCTGAACACAGTGTAGCATCTTCTGATGGAAACTTCCAGCAGGATGATGCACCATGTCACAAAGCTCACATCATCTCCACCATGACGATGAGTTCACTGTCCTCCAACGGCCTCCACAGTCACCAGATCTACATCCAGCAGAGCAGCTTTGGGATGTGGTGGAACAGGAGATTCTCATCATGATGAGGTGGAACGGGAGATGCTCATCATGGATGAGCAGCAACTGTGTGATGCTTCATGTCAGTATGGAGCAAAATCTCTGAGGAATGTTTCCAACACCTTGTTAAATCTGTGATACAAAAACTTGAAGCAGTCATGAAGGAAAAAAGGGATTCAACCCAGTATTAGCGAGGTGGACTTGATAAAGTTGCCAGTGAATACACTTGTAGGTATTCTAGCTCTAACAAACAAATTTAAATCAGTGTACAGCATGTTATTTATACTATAAAGCTACAACAATGAGCCTCGTGGAAAAGAAGGAAAGAAAAACATAAGAATTAACATATTTACTTCATTTTAGCATTTTTAATTTTAATGGTTATCCATGAACTCAAGAAAGAATCCTAACTGCAGCTTATGGTGACATGAAGGTATTGTTGGCCCTCCTTTCCCCCAGACAGTGGTGGGTTGACTGCTTAATTTAAACACCAGTAAAATCCATCAACTGTTCCCAAAATAAGGGCATCTCCTCCAGACCGGAAAAGTAAAGCCAATGAAGAACTGGCTTTGTGTTGCAGTCTCTTGAGTGAACAGCAGGGGATCACACCTTCTACTTTAAAAATAAAATGAGTCCAAGTCTCAATTGTTCTCCATTTTCCATCAGGAATTTGAATGGTTTTACTGGGATCAGGTCTGCTTTATATCAGCATTGTTTATCATGTCAAACGATGACTCGGATTAGACTAAAGCTTGTTACATATTCCACGAGAAGCAAGAACTGAGTTCCTGCTCTCGAGGCTGGAAGAACAAGAAAAAAAATCTTTTTTGTCAAGTCCATACATCCTCCAGGAGAAGCAGGTCTGCAGCGGGGAGGAATAACTGCGGGGGGGTGATGTCTGCTTTTACGTACAATGAGCCTGGATGTTACTTCCACCAAGGAGGTTGTGTTTTTCCCGGCGTCTTTGTGCTCAAGATAACTCAAAAGATTACGGATGGATTTTTATAAAAATTTCAAGAGTTGTTGGAAAATTGAAAATGAAGAACTGATTAAGTCACTGTTTGGATCCAGGAATGTTTTAAAAGGATTCTTTCACATTGTGCTTGGCGGAGGTTTCTGCTCTCAGAGTGCTTTTCTAGTTTCATATTTAACAAGCAGCTTTGTCTGCAGTGGGGCGGGTCGTGCACGCGGCGGGGTCGGAGTATTTTGATTCCACGTGTAAAAATGTTCATCCTTTCTCACCACCTCGATCAGCTGTTTTATTAAAACAGTCCATTTTACCTGCAACAGAAAAACGCGGAAGCAGCAACTCCACTTCATGCTTTCTCCGTGTTAACCACGCCCACCTCAAATGTCCGACCAATCACACGATACTTCTCGGAGCCCCGCAAGAAAAAAGTTCTGCCAGCCCGATATGTCGAGAACTGTCTTCAAACGCGTCCGCGTCGGAGCCTCGAGAACAAGAAAAAAGTTCTTCTCGAGGAGTATGTAACAAGCTTAAAACAGATAACTCGAGAGGAAATGTTTAGTCTGGGCGGCTTCAGGATTGACAAGTGGCTAACAAGTAAGTAGTACCTTAAAGTATGTTAAATAAGTTATTTACAATGTGCTTTTTATTCAAATGTTTTAAAAATAGCTGTGATACGAGATGCTAATGATCCAAGCTAGCTTCACTGGGAAAATCTTTGAGTTCATTGCCTGCAGACTTTGCAGTTCTTCCATCTAAACCCCGACCTGCCATGGACCAAACCAAGATGGCCATGGAGAAAACATTTACATGATGGCTTTAAAAAAAAAGAGTCAAGTCAAGAGGTGACCTAATGGCTGCTACATTTATGTTGTATAAACACGTATTTAATGTATTTCTTCTCAATTCCGATTATTTATTTTTCCTTTTTACCATTTGTGAAAATGAAATAATGGAAAAGTTTTGAAACGTGTTTCCATTCAGATGTGAAACTGTTAATATTCCAGGCTTTCCATGCTGTGTCCTCAAGAAGACGACAACGCCTTTTGACTACTTTCCAACACATTTATTCACAGCCATCCTTCCCTTCAACGAACACCCATGTGGCTTCTGGTCACAGTTACGCCTGCTTAGTCTGCCGCACATAAGACAAAATTAGTTTTTGCTGGCTGTTGTCATGCAGAGCAGGACTTCACCAAGTTACTGCAGATAAAGACGGTAAGAGTGAGTAACAGTTGCACTAATCAGGCTTTCAGTGCACGCTTTCCTGAACCTTGACTCTGAACCTTCTCGGTCCTGCAGCTGAGCCAAAACCACACCCTCACTTTTCTTATTGATATTCCACCAAGTTTCCTTTAATTGTCACAAGTGACACTAAACAGCTCAAGTGACAAATAAAAAGCACTTATGCATTAAACCAGTCAATCAGTAGGCGGTTTTAAGGATTTTAAGGGGAGTTTGTAATATATGCTTACATGTATCAGATCAACAGCCAAATGTTTTCAATATCTGCACAGTTTTGAACAAAACAATACAAATAATATATTATTTAATAAGTTTTTTTCGAAATGCTCATCAAATGAGAGCCTAAAATCAACACATTATGATGCAGGTCATATCCAACATACAACCTTCACTCACGTCAGAAAAGTAGATCGAGCGCTTGTAAACTATAAATCACGCCGAACGGCATTAATTCACACATTTTCTTCTTGTTTCACTCTATATTTAAGTTAGTATAAATATAGTCTACAAATTATATCTTTCTTTCACGAGAACATCTATACAGAACCAACTTGTGAAGTTGAAAACATGGATGCTGGTAAACGTATGACCTCTCTGTAACGGATCCTCAACCAGAGAGACACCGCAGCATCCTACAAAGTCTTAGAGAAGAACTACAAAACACAGGTAACTAAATGAATCGCTGATATTTGTTGTGCTTGTGAAAACTTGCCAGGAGGTGGACTTGTAATGGAAAGGAGGCAGAGCTTCAAGGAGCCTGTGAGATATTAGAAAAATTCACACCCATGTGAGGGATTTGTCAATGGGGCGCCGCAGCTGCCTGGATTCCTGAGGGGCCGGGGGTGGAACAAAAGTTCCTCAGTGAGGCCCCTTTTCCAGAAAATACTGTAGTTTCTTCTTTCAGAGTTCTTCATTAGCATTGTTAGTGAGCCTGCTGTGGTTTAGTATCGCTGCTGGCATCCTTAGTCAAAGCTTGGACGAATAAGCCACGCAGGTGAGATCCAACCTGACAATACTACCCCCTGGATTCATGTCCCAAGAAGGACCCATTAGGCTTTTTATGGCCCTCACTTGCAAGGGGGATTTAAACGGGAGGGGGGGATTAGTGCTACTAAAGGACAGAAGGATGGAGGACGGCCAGTGTGACGGCAGCACAAACCGGCCTCGTCTTTCTTGTTTATCCCCCCTCCTCACATTCTCGCTATCTGCACGGGGCCCTTCTGATGTAAAGGCTGTAAAAATAAGCTCCCTTCTCCTCATTTCATATCCATCTGCGTCTGATTGGCTGCTCTTTCCTCTTTCTCCAGTTCGTTGACCCAGCTCGGGTGAAGGAAAACAACCCAAGAGACATGCTTGAGAGCTCCTAGTGGGCCGCATTCCTGTAGCCTCTTTTGTTATTCCACCTTTTGCCCTCAGCCATGAATACCAGGACCCTGGAAGAGGTGGAGATGGAAAGAAGAAGAGGATTAAAATCAAATCCTCCAGTCATGACAGAACTGCACAGGAAAACAGATGCAAGAACATAAGGAGTAAAAAGACATGGAGTCGGATTAATAATCCTTCTGGCCTTTACCAGTAGCCCTTATCAGTGCTGCAGGGTGGAGGCAGGAGTGAGTGCCTCCACCCTGCACGCTCATTGCTGACAGGCTTGCATGCAGACCAGCAGTAAAGGGCCTTGCTTGTGAAAGCTGGTAGTGACAGCCTGGTTGTAACCCCCGATGGCTCTACCCAATCACAGATAGCCATGCACAATGACTCCCTTCTTGACAGAACAGTCTGAGGCCAAGTGACTCGCTGCCAGCCCCCCAGCTATCCCGGAGGGGAGCCAGGGACGAAACAATGCTGCCTCTATTGAACAGAATAGCGGTTGGTCATTAAGAAGGAGCAGAGATATTTCTGATTGTCTCGCTGTGAATGCAACTAAAATCTGTGGGGTTATCTGTTCAGACGGCCCTATTTTCAATAAACCTTTAAGTTAAACCACAAAAACACCACAAAGGGAAAACTACACGTAAATACGATCATGACAATAACTGGGATAGAAAAGACAAATGGGAGAGAGAAAGAAACATAGAAAGTTGGGAAGAATCCTTTAAAGTTGGACGTACAATGATGAACAGTGTTTTATGAGTTTGAGTGGAAATCGAAAATCTGCTACTTTATTGTTCCAACTAATACATCAAAATACAGGAATGGATCTGAGAAGTGCTGGAGGGACTGGGACCAGTTCGGAGACTATACACATATATTCTGGGACTGTCCCATAATAAGAGAATATTGGGAAAATGTAAGAAAAAAGATTGAAAGTATTTGTAATGAGAAACTTAACTTAGAATTACAAATATTGTTATTGGGTATCATACCAAAAACTATATAAACTAAGATTTGGAAAGTTATTCAAATTCTTATTACAGTAGCAAAAAAGGTAATAACAAGCCCCTAAAACCACAACCTCCTAGCAAAGACATCTGGTGGGAAAGGGTAAAAGATGTGATGGAAATGGAAAAGGTAACAGCAAGACTACCATTTAAAATTAAGACATTTCAAGAAATATGGTCACCTGTACTGTAGGGAAAAAAAACCTAGAAATTACTTAAATTTCTGATATATCCATGTGTAAACATTGGCATTATTTTGCGGTTATATGTTTTTTGTTTTTTTTATTGTGTTTACTTTTATTCATTTTATTTGTTTATTATTATTTTCTTTTTTTATGTAGGTTCATATGTACATGTGTATGTATTTATTTTGTATGTATACATATGTGAATATTCAGGTACATATGTACAGTTGTGCTCATATGTATTTATCCCCTTTCATTAAAGAAAAAGCTGAATTTACAACAGTCACTCAAATAACTGGAGACTTAAAAAAGGAACAATAACTAAAAATTTGCAAAAATATAATTCAGCAATATAAGACACTGTTTTTTCATTTAATTGAGTTGAAGAAAGAAAAAAATGGCGCTGAACAAATTAGAGCACTTTTCTGTTGAACAGAGGGACAAAATACCTGTCAACAGGTGCAGAAGTCTGACTGAGAGGAACAGAAAACACCTGACTGTAGCGGAAACATTAAAGGATTGTTCAACTAAATATTAGTTTATGAGTGATGTAATATGTAATAAATTATCTTATTTGTTTGCTTTAAAAAAAAAAAAAATATCTATTGAACCAGAATAAGAAAATAATGTGATGATTTTCATAAAATTTTTATTTATTATTACTTTAGTCAATTTCATCTTATTTTACAGGCAGCTGTTTTTTTTCCCTCCTGTCTTTGCATGTAAAAAAGCTAAGTAAAGGTGAGGTTTACACTGTAAAATTAACTTGCATGTTCACATTTGTAAGGGAACTTTCCACTTTTAGTCAGAGCAAGTAAAAACAGCTGTTTTTCTCTACTTCTGCACTGAAGAAGGGGCTTTAAAATACAGCAGTCAGTTGTGTTTTTATTAGCTCTGCTTCAGATTTGTCTCCGAGAAAGGGAAGTCAGAGGTTAATGAGATGCAGGGCGCAGCAGCAGCTTCCTGTGCAAACATCAATGTAAGTTTATACACCCTGCTGTTCTGATTTACCCTCAAACATCGTGTCAGATATGATCTCACCTGAACCCACTCTTGTCCTCATGTTGCTTTGTCCACGTTGTGTTTCTCGTAGCCCAACTGCCTCATGACTTCATTGCAGTAGGCCTCCACCTGGCTGATCTGCTCCACGTTCAGCCTCTCCCTCCATGCAAATATAGCTTCCTTTGCATCCCTTGATGATATCAGGAACGGTTTGTCGGATGAATAGCCGTGACCGTGCGTCATATTGAGAGCAAACCTCTCCAAAGCGGGGGAGGTGGACAGGTTGGAGAAGCGGAGGAGCCTCTGCAGCTCCTCCATGGGGTGCAGGACCAGGTCCTCGTAGCGGATGCGGAGGTAGTTCCTCCTTATCCACGGAGGCGCGTTTGTCACCAGCATCATGTCACTGAGCCAGTTATCGCAGATGAGCTCCATGGCGCTGGCGACGTAGCTCTCCGCCCGGTTCATCCTGTTGCTCGGCACCAGCAGGCGCTTGTACTTGTCGGTCTGCTTCTTGCTCCTCAGCACCTGGATGCTTTCCTTCACCAGGGCCTGTTTGGACTTGAGGCGCGAGTTGTGCACCGCCCTCGGGTCTCTGAAAAGCTGAATTATCTGGAGGTTCACAGCGGGATCTCTCATCAGAGGAACCAGGGTGCTCAGATCCAAAACACGGACTCCTTTGATCACCATCACCGGGTACTTTTTACACTCCTTCTCCAAATCCCGAAGGTCCCTCTTTTGGCATTTTGCGCACTGCTCCTCTTTCACCAGCCCGATTTCGTTGCGTTTGTGCGCATCGCACAGCGGCTCCGAGCATATCACCTTGTTCATTTTCCACCCAAAGATGAACGAAGTGGTGATGTTCTGCGAGCCGGCGTAAAGTCTGAGGACGGAGAAGTCGCAGCGGTACAGCGCGTTCAGCATGTCCCGCACTGCGCCCTGGAGACTACCCGCATCCCCGGGGTAGAGAGCCTGCCAGATGTGCCACATCGGCTCGTACAGGTAAAAAACATCCGGGTGCTGATTGAACAACTCCCCCAGAAACGAAGAGCCGGTCCTCCAGGTGGCGTGCAGGTAGATGTGTATCCGCGCCTGGCTCCTGTTGGCGGCGTACTCCATCGCATCGCTGCCGTTCACTTTGTAACCATTATCCCACAGAAGCGCCACGGTGTTCTCCAAATCTGGGCATCTGGGCTGTTGCTGTGGCAGCTTCGCGTGCTGAGCGGATTTATCCCGGTAATCTAACACGTACGGGATTAGCAGAAGCAAACCTGAATATGCCAGAATCAAAACCAAGTATTTTTTATGCAGCCTCCTCTTCATTTCCTT
This sequence comes from Telmatherina bonti, assembly GCF_933228915.1. Lineage (NCBI taxonomy): Eukaryota > Metazoa > Chordata > Actinopteri > Atheriniformes > Telmatherinidae > Telmatherina > Telmatherina bonti. The sequence continues at coordinate 32,838,773 of NC_136626.1, forward strand.
TTCGCCGAGAGGTGGCTGGCGTGGTCCTGTTTTCCAAAGAGTCGGCGCAGCGCCTTGTGAGCCGACGTACAGCGCTCGCCACTGTAAAGTTATGCGTGCGAACGTGTGCGTGTGTGACCGTTTGTCTAGGGATTAGCCACGCCCCCTGACAACCAAATTGACAGATTATTTCTTCTTTTTAGTTTACACAAACAAAGTATTTAGTTGCGTTGTGAAATAAATTTTTCAAACACTTTATATTAAAGTGTGTGTATGTTATTCGTATTCTGTTGGAGGCAGTTATGAGACTGCGTGGGGCGGAGGAGGTACACTGAAAAGTAGAAACGTCAAAGACCGTTAAAGGAGAGAGATGTCCCAACCGACAACTATCTACTGTTGGTTTTTGGCTTGATGATGTTTATTGATTCAGTTTATCTTTTTAAACCTAGCCCCCCCCCCCCCCCCCTCCTTTTTTTTTTTTTATTGCTATTAAGATAAATTTTTTATATCAAAATGTCTTTGAATTGACTGTCTTTTTTCTTGTTTCAATAAAAAAAAAAAAAAAAAAAAATCTACTGTTGACCGAGAGCGCAAGGAATTATGGGAAAAAAACTAACATTTATGTTTCCTTTAGAATGTTAATAATTCATGGATTTATACTTATTGGTGAAAATTGATCTTACGCGACAAAATATAGTTTAAAAACGGGTTTTTACGTTAAACAAAAAAGTAACGTTCGTAAGCTAATTCTTACTTTGCGCATGCGTACTACTCATTGTTGTGGTACGTAAATGGGCGCGGAGTACCGGACTGACCAAAACAATAAATAATCAACTATTCAAGCCGCCCTGCCTTTTTTAACGAATGACATTTTAAAATTTACTTTTGGTTGTAACTGCCTTTTAGCTGTTGGAGCCAGCACACCATCGGCTAGACTCACACACGTGCAGTTACATGCAGCACTGACAGCATAATGGCACACTGGAGCACCTTCGAAAAGGAGATGGAGGGAGAAGTAAAGAAGCTGATTACATCTATCAGCGGGATTGAAGATGAAGAAGACCCGAATTTCCAGTTTGCGTTGAAGTTTGCTTGGTCCAATTTCAAGTGAGTTTGCTAAACAACATGATGGCGCTAGCTTGTAAAGTATTAGCTAGCTACAACCAGAGCCGGATGAAAAGTGCACAGGGCCCTGGGCCCAGAGTGTTCCAGGGGCCCCCTTCCCTACCGCAACATTGTAAAAATTGGGAATGATACTCTGTGAAATGGCATTTCTAACATCTCTCAGCCAATGGTACCAATACCAATACACAAGACACTGTGGTGTAACTATCTGGCTTTTATGTACATTTTATTTCATGTCCAAACTGATGGTGTTTGCCCCACATGGGCCCCTGGGCCTGTGCCCATAATGCCCATTGGATAATCCAGCCTTGGCTACAATAGGTTATTCTAATGATATATTAATCTCTTGTTTTTATCAGGTTTCATCGGTATTTGGACGTTGACAGCCATAAAGTTCAACGAAGTATAAGTGGGTGAGTGGCTGGAGCTGTTATAACACTGCTATTCTTAGGGGTTTATTTGGCTTGTTGTTGAATGGTATTTTGTTTTGGACTCACATTTTATGAGTTGAAATTCAGCCAGAAAACATCTAAAACGGATCTGTGGATATTACCAGTAAATACCTCAGTTAAACCAGATTTAAAACTACATTCCTCTTGTTCTCAGTATTCAGAGCCATGTCAGTGAGTGTCAGTATATACTAAGGAAGTGTGTTGGTTGATGCTCCCACTTTCATATCTGACGTAAAACATCTGGTAAAAACATAGACTGTATATAAAGATATATATATATATATATATATATATATATATATATATATATATATATATATATATATATATATATATATATATATATATATCTCTTCATATATATATATATATATATATATATATATATATATATATATATATATATATCTTCATATATATATATATATATATATATATATATATCTTCATATATGGTGTGTGTGTGTGTATATATATATATATATATATATATATATATATATATATACACATATATATATATATATATATATTTCTTCATATACAAACGTGCCAAACAATGTTACTATGAAGTGTGGAGGACGAGGTGATCAGTGAAATACATTCAAACATACCCAGCTTGACTTATAAAATGAAAAACAAAACAATTCACATCTGTGATTGGAAGCGACATCTCCATCTGATGCTTACTTTTTCATGTAATATTGCTTCACAAGTTTGCACAACCTTGCCACGCAGAAGCTTTCATGTTTTCCAGAATCTATGAGAAGTTGATGGTCCACTCAGAGCTGAGTAAAGCTGGAAGTTGGATGAGACTGACTGAGGAGTTCCTGAACTCACCGCTGCCTAATACTGATGGAACAAAGGTAAATAAAGACAGAATAGTGCCTAAGAAGACAGAAAATGAACTCATTGGGTATGTGAGCTTACCTCGCCACCATTGCTTAATGCATTTCATCATGTCCTGTTTTTTTTTCTTCCTCATGATAAAGCTACAACATCCTGACCATAGATGTGAAAATATTTTAAGAAACTGAGTGACAGGAAACTTTGTACCCTGACAGACGGATGCACACTACAGCATGCTGTCACTTCTGCTTTTCTTATCGGGGTCCCCTTCTAACACAAGCTTTACTGAGAGACCCAGGTTGAAGGAAGCTGGTGAGCTCCTGTTTCACTTGTTTATTTATTTTAACTTTGCAACTCTTGACATACTCCCATTAAGAATGGTCTCTTTAATTTGTATCTGTCTAGAACCAGAGGACAACTTTGACTGGGCTAAATATCTGATGGAGGGGGAGGATGTAGACATTGGACCATATCCTGATACCCCTGTGAGTAAATCATATGTGTCCATCATATGTGTCTTTTGTTGAGCAGAATGCTTGTATCTGCAGTTAAAGGACATAAAAGCCCAAAGATGGATTCCTGTTAAAATCTGACTGCTCTTTAGGAATGGTCTGAGGACGAGAGCGAGGAAGATGACAGTCAGCAGCCAATCAGCAGGGAGGACTCTGGAATTCAGTTGGATAGAACGCCCCAGGAGGACCAGGACGTCACCAGTAAGACGGTTCCAGTCACATGGACAGGTGTGAACCCTTCATACAGGCTAATCATGTAATTTTAGACAGAATATAGTGATTGTTTTTTTTTATAATTTGGTAACATTAAGATACAACCAGGATAAGGATTTATGTTGTTTCTCAAAGCCATTTTCAAAAAAACACTTTTCTAGTGGGAGAGCCAGATGCCCGGACCTGGCTTGAAGAGCATATTGTGACACCTTACTGGGTGGCTCATGCTCCTCGTTTTCCTCACAGCTTGCATTTACACTCCAACTTACTCAATGTTTGGTAAGATTTTATTCTTTTGTTATGTTGGAATCTATCATACTGTCTTCTTCATGCATTTACAGGAAACACATGCAACCATTTATGGAAATACAGTAGAAAGAAAGTCAGTTTATACAATTCTTAGAAGCTTTAATATCACTATTTGGTCTGAGCTTTATTCTTTATTTATTTATTCTTTATTCTTCTTTGACAAGTTTACTTGTTATTTCTTGAAGCAGTCTTCAGCTGTAGTTCTCCAGACTTGTTGAAAGACGTTTCAAATCTCTCCTTTGGATGTTTCTGCTCTTTGTTTTCTATCATCTTTCATTTTGCCTTCCTATCAGCCATCCTTCCATGGAGGCCACTGGGTCCATTATTATTACATCTTTGTCCTCCATTCATCCATTTTCTTCAGCTGTTTGTAAGGACAAACTACATAACATTCTCAGATGCTGGTTGTTCCCTCGAGTTTGCTGATTTTTTTATGTTTATAGCTAGAATGGTACTTAGGCTGGTATTAAGTAGCTTAACAAAGAAAAGTTAAAGACTATTAGAACACTGAATTACTTTTATGTGAAATCCAAAGCATATGAAATGACTCGTTTCCCTTTGTGGTTGTGTGAAGACGTTTTACCTGCACTTATTCACTGTTGGCTGTTTGTGTTGAAGTGATTTCAGATGTTCACATGTTTGTACTCGGCGCCTCTCTTCTCAGGGATCAGCACTTGTACAACACAGAGCCACTGTATCTGCCAGAAGAAAAGGCCTTTGTGACAGAAACACAAGTAATACGAGAGACATTGTGGTAAGACTGCTAATGCTGCAGTGTGAAACTGCTTCTCTCTACATAAAAGACCTGATTTTCTGCTTTTCTTCTCACGTGTTTTACTGTCCTGCATACCCAGACACGTGAAACTTTGTTTGATTGATAAGATAAGAGTAATATACCGGTCTTATTTTTGTGTTACAGGCTCCTCTCTGGTGTTAAGAAACACTTTATTTTCCAGCATCATGATGGGAAAGTGTCGGTGAGGAATAACGTGGTGGTAACTCATCTGACTGGTGTAAGTCAGAAATCTGGTTACTGATATCTTGATAGAGACAATGTTCTATTCAAAGAAGGAATTAGATTTTTCCTCTTTTGTGATACAGAACTGCCTGCGCTCTGTTCTGGAGCATATCGCTGTGTATGGACAGGCGGTGTTCAGGCTGCAGCGCTTCATAGATGAGGTGACGGGGTACAGCTCAGAGCCCTCCCCACCAGGCTCTGCTTCCTCATACAGCTCCAGGAAGGCCTCAGATCCTCCTTTCAGAACCTACCAGGCTTTTGTCTGGGCGCTGAACAAGTACTTTACCAGCTTCAAAGAAGAGCTGACGAAAATTGAAAGAGAGATCATATGCAACGGTAAGTGAAGGTAGGTTTAAGAAGCTTGCTGTTGAGGCTCCAGCTTCTTTTACCCAAATGATCACAACAAGGTTTTCAGTATTACCTGCTTGTATTTTTCACACGAGGCAGACTACCCCGTTTGTAGGTGGAAGTTTTCACACTAGATTAACACTACATGAGTGATACAAGGTGGATAAGATCTGTCAGACAACCTGTCTGACTCATTTCTGTGAAAATGTGAAAGTACATTTCACATTGTAAGATTTCAAGGCCAGTTGCTGAGAAATGACTCAGATCGGATGCAATTCTGCAGGTTAATTGATGATCCCCAGTATATGTGAATGCTTCAAACATGTGATCACTTATCTATCTATCTATCTATCTATCTATCTATCTATCTATCTATCAAAAAAGAGTGTCTCTTTTTCCATTATGAGGTGAGGTTAGCAGGGGAGGAAATGATGGGTATGGGTCTTCAGCCAAAGAGAGAGCAAGAGATGGAGTTAGGGGGCACAACAGTAATGCAACAAAAAATAACCGAAATCCAAGTAAAGAAATTTTTCATTTGTAAAGAAATAGAGTTGGAACAGTCTTCTGTAAAAGGAGCAACATGAGAGTTTTGCAGTACAGAAGATCTAGGAAGAACCAACATGTAGCGTGGAGAAACTCTGCTAAAAGACTGTATCTTTGTCATCCAAATGAAACAATTCAAACCTCCAAACATAACAACATGAGAGCATCACCATTAGCTTTACAGCTCTGCTAATTTCCCCACTTCAAGCCAACCACACAAGCGAGGTGCCGTGTGAAAGCAGGCTGGTGATTGCAGATGTCTGTCTCATCACTGTGGGGCAGAAACTCTGGGAGCCAGAAATCTTGTCCAACTTTTGCTGTTGTGTGGTGAAAAGTTTTATTCCAGCTCTAAAACTCTGCTAAAGTTTCTCCCATCACTTTGCCTTTGTTTGAAATAAACCATGAAGGTCCTGTTAGTTTCCATGGAGGTTTTATAGTGAAGTATTCACTCTTCCTGTCAAAAACTCATCTTAGTCTTCACTTTATCTAAATCCTCGTGGTGTTTATAAGGTATACATGAGGTTTATCTCTGTATTGTCCTGACATCGACAGAGCTGTCCGTCATCAGCGTTGGATGATGGCTTCCTAAGATATTTACCTGCATGACACATTTTATTAGAAGATCCATTAAACCACTCAGTTTCACTTGTTAAGCTTCAACTTTTACACAGTTCTTCATCAGGCTCTTCTCATTTCTAGATGAACTGTTGTCTTCTGGTTTTCACTTAAAGTAATGTGGTTTTCTTTTCGCCGATGTAAGTAAATTTACTCTGACACAGTAATGCGTATCTTGATTCAGACACTGCTGTAGTAACTCTGCATATCTCTGCTTTCTTCTGAGACCAAGATTATAAACACAGCCCTGGTAGTTGAGAGACAGAAGCCAGAAAAGTAGGCTTTGTAGTTAATATGTTAAACATGGACATCCTCTGTCGCAGATCAGTAGTGAGGTGTGAAGAAGCTACCGATTAGTGTGTAGGAAGGCAGATCCAACCATCTGACGTCGGTGGACAGCGTGTGTGAACTTTACAGCTGTCACACAGACAAGTCTTTCATTGTTGACGCTCCATTCTACATGACCAAGCAGCTCCTGGTGATTCAGTCTGTTTAGTTCATCCGCCTGGTGATTTCTCTCCATGGAAACATCAAGGAGACACAAGTGCTCTCATCAATGTTTAATCAGTCGTCTGATGAGGTCTTAGTTTCTTAATCGTGTGTTTATATGCTTAATTTCCTTTTCATGTCCTCTAAGTCCTTCTCTTGCACTGTCAGTAGCTGCAACAGTAACCAACTAGTACCTCGCCGGCTGAATGTCAAACATTCAGTTGGATCCGTCCCAAAAGCAGATTACCACGCAGTGGTTGATACAAGCTGGAGATTTGCCTCCAAATGTGTCGTGGAAGTCTTGTGAATCAGTCTGTTATGTCACCAGTGGCCATTTTCAACAGTCCGATGCTTTCTGTAGCTCCGCATTCACAAGTGTTTGGAAAGTTTATTTCGATATGTCCAATAAAATAAAATAAAACATACAAAAAAAACAAAAGTAACTTAAAAAAAAAAAAAAAGAAACAGCAAAACCAGACATAAGGAGTGGGCAGAAGTAAAAAAAAAAAACTTATTAAGCCCCACCCCTTTGCCATCAGTGTTTAAAACGTATTCATTTACACATATGTAAGTGTCTACATCAACTCTAACCATTATAAACAATTATTTCTGATTAGTTTTATTCATTTGGTTTATCATGTTTCCAAAACCCAAAATGAGACAAATAATGACCTCATTGATTGTTCATACTGATCTATCAGCTGAAGCCAGGCAGATGGGATGCTACGCTAGCTCCTTTTTATTAAAAAAAAAAAAAAAAAAAAAAAAAAGAAGAAAATCAAAGTTTTAGTTTAGTCTTGTTGGTTTTTATCTTAGCATGCTGATATCTATCTGAAACTATCTTAGCTGTCAAAACACAAATATGGTTGCAAAGAAGCATTACTGAATCAGCTCCAGGATGGGAATTCATTCATTTATTTCCCGAACCAATCAATGGTCGCAGGGAAGCTGGAGTGTATCCCAGCAATCACTGGGCGAGAGGCACAGCAATCACTGGGCGAGAGGCAGAGTACACCCTGGACAGTTTGCCAGTCCATCTCAGGCCACACAGAGAGACAAACACACACTATCAATTTAGAGAAAATGTGGAGGAAGCCGGAGTACCCAGAGAGAACCCACAGAGGAGAACATGTAAACTCCAAACAGAAAGGCTGCCGTTTGAGCCTCCAGCTGAGGATCAAACCAGTGACCTTTTTGCTGTGAGGCCACAGTGCTAACCACTACGCCACTGTGCAGGGAATCCAAGTCTGAATTGATTCACAGTATTTGGTGCTTTGTAGCTTTGCACATAAAGTGGGGAGACATAATCTGCTATTTGAAGCCTGACAATGTCAACATGTGCTGTTGAGTCCTTAATGACCAGTTCAGTACTGGAGAATAAAGTAATTCCTGCACATTTAACTGGTTTGGTTGGAATTCTATCTTTTCTTTAGCTCCGGTAGAATCATTTGTAAAGCAGCAACCTGTTCATGTTTTCTCTGTCTTGATAAAACGTGATCTCTGAGGGGTTTCTTCGTGCGAATCAGAGACTGACAAGTTGTTGCTCGCAGATGAGACGGTGACGCTGTCAGGAGTTCTGGAGCGTCTCAGCCCTCACTTGGCTCAGATCAAAATGCTCCACAAAGTCTTTTGCACTGGAGTCGCTGAGGTTCCACCTGCCACCCCCAACGTCGTGCGGGCGTCTCATCTGCTCAACACCCTCTACAAGGCCATCATAGAGTATGACAGTGTTGGAGAAGCATCGGAGCAAGCAGTGAGTGCTTCATCCAGGCTTTTCAGCTTGTGGATATTTTATTAGAGACAAAACATCTGGATCTGTCATCATTCTTTCTGCACCAGGTGGCTCTGTTATTTTCTCTGTGGACAGAGACAGTCAGACCTTATTTAGAGATTGTGGATGAGTGGATTGTTCATGGCCATTTGTTTGACCCTGCCAAAGAGTTCATCATACAAAGGTGAGTGGCTGAAATTGTTCCATTTGTTCCTATTGTAACATCTTTCAGCTGAGTTTTTGCTTTTTTTTTCTTGTTGCAAAGAAACAAGGACGTCCCAGTCAACCACAGGGACTTCTGGTACGCCACCTACACACTGTACAGCGTGTCGGAGACGGTGGAGAATGAGGAAAAGCTGAATGATGCAGCCAGCGGGAGCTCAGGAGGGGAGCAGAGCTCCAGCACCAGGCAGCTCACCATGGTGTCCTTCCTCAAACCTGTCCTGAAGCAGATCATCATGGCTGGGAAGTCCATGCAGTTGCTTAGAAATCTGGACTGTAAAGAGACCGAGAAGTTGGAAAGATCCTCCAGAGGTCTGGATTTACCCACCTGTGCTTAACAGCATCTGTACCATTGTATGGATAGCTTTTCCTGGTAACTTAACTTAAACAAATGATAAAAAAATGTGACTTTGCAGATGCAGAGAGGAAGAGTTTGTACACGTTGTTTTTGGAGTCGGTGCAGTCACGTCTCTGCAGCCAAGAGGGATCTCCGACGGAGACGGTTACTGAGCAACAGGCCACGAAGAGGAGTCTGATAAAGATGCAGTCCATCATGGCTCGCCACCTGGAGATCGATGATGTCCATGATCCGTTACTGGCCATCAACTTTGCCAGGTGAGCAGTAGAGAGTATCTATCAGTCCTGGGCCCTCATTTATCGATCATTTGTTGAAATTTCACTAAATTACATTAATAATGGCTGTGAGAACAAAAAAAATCTAGATTTATTAAACCTGTGGGTTCCAGTCATGCACATGTTGGTAAGTAATCAGCTGCTGATAAATCCCACATGTTCTAGATCTTCTGCTTGTGCGTGTTCATGGTTATTTGCATTCAGAAGCGCCCTCGTTTTACCAGACATGGAAACAACATGTCCCATTAAAAGTCACACAGAAATCCCAGAGATCATGGCTACTCTGTTAGGTAAAATAAATAAATAAAGTAAGGGAAAATAAATTCAGTAAAAATAAACAAAAATAGACACATTTACATTTAAAAAAATAAGTAGTTTATTAATGTTTCTATTTTTAAATTCAGTCGCACATGACAAGGGCAAATGCACAAAATAAAGTCATGAAAATTCCAGTCAGAGCCCATTTTTCTCCTTTTAACATAAAAGATCAAACTAAACTTCTTGATGTGGTGCCTCCTCACAGTATAATCTTTAAACACCGCCACACACTCACTGCATATTAAACACATCGGTTTGGCGCCAGGCGGGTTTAAATCTGCTGTTTTTGTTGTCAATTTCACGTTTTGGGACAGAGAGCGACATGCTTGCGACTCTTACAACTTCAAAACACAACAACATGCCCTGAGGTTCATGTTACTAGGCAACCAGGTGTTGCATTCATGGTCTGCATAATTGTAGGATTATAGGCTGAAAGACATAAGCTGGGCCACATAGAAGTTGGTTCTGGGCCACATGTGGCCCGCGGGCCGCCGTTTGAAGCGTCCTGTCATAGATGTATGTATGGATAGATGAATATGTGGATGGATAGATAGATAGATGGGTGGCTGGATGGTTCTCATATTTAATAACATTTCTAAGTACAAGTACAAGATGGTAAATTCCACACTTGGTATGTAAATGTTCTAATGTTCAAAAAAACGCTCAAATCTGAGTATGAAGAATAAATGAGGACCCAGATCTTGGTTGGGCAACAGAGCATAAAAATCCCTAAACTTCCACCCTTCCCCTTCCTCCTCAGGCTCTATTTGGAGCAGAGCGATTTCCATGAACGCTTCTCTGGAGGCGACTTAAACGTGGACCGCTCGTCTCAAGCTGTCACCTGCCAGACGTTTGAGCTCACCCTGCGTTCCTGCCTCTACCCCCACATCGAGAGAAGGTACATCGAGTGCTGCGGGAACCTGATGAAGACTCTGAAAAAGGACTACAAGTAAGCATGACTTAGGAGGGAAGGAGTGAGAGAAGCTTTTGTTTTTAATTGTTTTGTAGAAGTTTCACAGTTTATCTCCTCACTACTACTTACTGGTGTCTGTCTGTACACATGCTCAGCTTAATTTATCTCGTGCACCACGTCAGTGTCCAAGCTCTGGTTGTGCGATCTGAATTTACAGCGCGACACTGTGGCAACCTGACCTGGAAAGGACTCGGGTCGGGAGATGGACAATGATTATGTGGTAGAGAACAAGTTATCTCAAGGATGGCGATACCGTTATCGTCAGCCTTTCCAAAGACTGTGTTTAGAAAACACTCTTATCTGACCTTGTAGTCAGAACCCCTTCAGATCTGGGCTTCTCCAGCTGAAGCCGTAGAGAATTTAGAGAAATTTATTTGATGGAATGTCCCTTGAGATGTACCATCTCGTTTTCGACGGGGTCCAAAAACATAAAACAATACATTATAATCAACAATTACACAAATTATACGCAAACAATATTTAAGATACAGACTGAAAAAGACAAGACAAACTTGCTCACTCCTACTAGGGGTGGGAAAATCGAATCGAGAAATTGGGATTTTTTTCTTCAAAATTTTAAAATAGATTTTTTTTTTTTGGTTAAAAAAATCTGTTTTTTTGTTTTAAAAAAATTGTTTGTTTTTTTTTCAAATAGATAAAATTAATCAACTATGAAATTTTTGTCATTTTCATTGTTTTTATTGATCTTTTTACTTGTATTCTTGGGCGTTATAGCAGCAGAATGATGATCTGGCTACTTTGTTGTTTTTTCCTAACTGAAATCAAGAAAAATTAGAAGTTTTATTTTTTTTTAAATTGTTTTTAATTACAAAAATCATCAATATTGAAGAATTTTGAGAATCGCAATTTAAATCGAATCAGCACCCAAAAAAATCGGAATCAAATCGTGTCGGGACAAAAGCATATCGTCACAGCCATAACTCCTACACCTCTCCACACTCCTGCCCATGTACAGATGTAAAACACAAAAATTACACAGCTGGGGATGTCAGAATCAGTGATTATTGAACATGTCACAGAATTGCAAAAAAACAAAAAAAAAGGCAATAATGTAAAGAGCAATATGAGAATAAATTATGTTTCTTCATTATTATTATTATTATTATTATTATTATTATAATTAATTACTTAATTCTTCTTTTACTTGCCCGTCTTATCCTAATCACCCTTTGTTAACCTTTGTCCAGCTCCTCCAGACTCTTTGGTAATGTATGTAAAGCATACGGAGCATTAAAGCGTCCTGTCTCTCCAGACTGCTGGAATACCTCCAGGCGATGAGGAACTACTTTCTGCTGGAAGCCGGTGACACCATGTACGACTTTTACACAGCCATCTTTGACAAGGTGCAGGAGAGGGAGAGCTGGCAGCAGCCCTCTTTCCTCAATGTGCAGCTGCAGGAGGCAGTTGGACAGCGCTACCCAGAGGACAGCAGCAGGTACTACATGCCTTTAAAATTGAATTGTATTGAAGAAAACTATGTTTTATACTTTTAAAACTCAATATTTACGCTAACATTTTATATTATATAGGTTGTCGGTCTTTTTGGAGACAATCGATCCTTCCAGAAAAAAGCATCCTGTGAATAATTTAGAGGTCCTCACTCTGAGTTACAAGGTAAATTGTGTAAATATATTTACTTTGATATCATTTATGCTTCTCTAACAGCGATGTTGACATGTACTTGTTTTTTTTCACTCCTCAGGTCCCATGGCCTGTTGATATTGTGATCAGCTCCGAATGTCAGAAAATTTACAATCAGGTGTTTCTTCTCCTGCTGCAGATAAAATGGGCCAAATACAGTTTGGACACACTTCGGTTCAGTGGTAGGAGCCCGGCTTAAAGCTGAACTGACTAGAAAACTCACAGAAAGACAACGTTTCATTAGATTTCCTTTGTTCTTTCCCGTTTTTGTATTATTCTGATCTGGAATTTAGATTATTTATGAAACAAAAACACTTTTTGTGTTTTAGGAAAATGTGACACATTTGTTTTCTACTTTTTATTCCACAAAATGATGATTATTTAAAGAACAGCTTGAATGGCAAAACAAATACCTGGTAAATGGTGCATGAACAGAGGAAACCCAGTCAGTTAGTGCTTGTATACAAATGTTTTCAGTGTGTTGTTGCTCACATTTGTGTGTGGGTTTTTTTTTTGGTAGATTTTAAAGATATGACTAGGAAACTGGAAGGAGCTGCAGTTGAAGAAATAAAACGGAAAGAGCCAATAAACCAACAGATGCACAGGATGTGCCTGCTGCGAGTTAAACTGATGCATTTTGTCAACAGTCTGCACAACTACATTATGACCAGGGTAAGAAGAGTCACAGCTTTTCACATTGAACACGGACACTTTGAATAATAAATATTCCTTAAAATATCATTGTAAGCTAGCGACTGTATTTGAAAATGAAGTATTTTTGTAGAAAGAGGAGTTGGTGCTGAATAACTTGGTTGGCTTTTTACACAAGAGGTGTTTAAAGTAGTTGCAGTAAAACAGCACGTTCTCTCTATGTTAACTCTGACACAACCAGACTCAGACAAAAAGACAAAAACAGAAACGAAGCAGAGTTTCAACCAAACAGAGCAACAGAATTTATCAGCAATTGTACAAGAAAATGCCCAACAAAACATAGACGTTGGTGTGTGAAAGTCCGTGGGCTCCGTCAGCAGATGGGTGGGTGTCAAACAGCGTTGGAAGAGTAAAACCCAAACTACTGCAGCTCAAGGCCGACCAAACCAACATGGTGCCAGAAGCAGAAGGGAGGAATGAAGGGGACCATCCTTCAGATGGCATTTAAGACTAGCCAGGCGCTCCAATCATCCTGATTAACACCCACCAATCCCTGCAAAAGAAAGCAAAACGGGGAAAATGGAACATCAGCGTTATGAGGGGGGTCGTCGCTCTGTGGACGCAGATGGCTGGAATTCAGGCAGACTTCAGCAGGATATAAATCTGCACATTATCGGCAGTTTTTGTCCCGATTCGATTCCGATTTTTTTTGGGTGCCGATTTGATTTAAATTGCGATTCTCGAAAAAACAACCCAGTCGCCAGACCATCATTTTGCTGCTGTAATGCCAGAAAGGATAAGTAAAAAGATCATAAAAACCAAAAAAAAAGACAAATAATTTACAATAAAATATATACATTTATTTGAAAAAAAGAATTTAACAAAAAAAAATCTATTTTAAAATTGTGAAGCAAAAAATCCCCATTTTTATTTTTTTGATAAGATTTTCCCACCCTTAATGTGTTGTGTTTATATATAATGGATCAAAGTTTTTTATTATTGTTATTAAGTCAAGATGTGACATCCTGATGCACGACTATCTAGAGCTGAGGTCAAATAAAAACCAATGCTTCACCGAAGTTTAATTTTAATTAATTAGTTCATTTTAAAAGCAATTAAAGTTTTATTTGAATAGCACATCTATACAACCTCTGTTGAGCAAAATGCTGAACAGAATTAAAATCAAATTAAAAGTACAAATACTAATGATATCAATAAAAACTGTGTGGACAACAAATACACAGTAAAAAACACAAGTAAAAAATAAAAATGAAATCTAAAAACATGTAAATAGAAACAGCCAAGATGTGTTTAGTTTAAATTTCAGGCTGAAGTAATGGTCTTTCAGACCAGACTTTATCTGCTCCAGGGAGTGTGAGGGCCTGACAGAGAGGCTGTTCCATACTCTAGGAGCTGCCACTGAGAAAGCCCCATCTTCTCTAATTTTTCAGTCTAGAGACGGTGGAAGTGTGCACAAACCACAAATATACAAGCAAGTCTTTAAATGAAGTCTTCTCTGCACTTTATCCTGGCAGATTTTGCACAGCACAGGACTGGAGTTTCAGCATCAAGTACAGGAGGCAAAAGACTTGGACCAGCTCATCAAAATCCATTACAGATATTTGGCAACTATTCATGACCGCTGCCTGCTGAGAGAAAAGGTAAACACACGCACACACACACACACACACCGACTTCACCTTCAACACTTAAGAGGTCTTGGATGATGGATCTTTATTTGATCCAGCATCATTTTTCCTCATTCAAAGCTTTACAGGCCACATGTATATCAATCTGTTGTCTTTTCTCAGGTCAGTTTTGTGAAAGAGGCAATAATGAAGGTTCTGAACTTAGTCCTCATCTTCTCAGACCGATGGCAAGCCGGAGCCTGGAAGTAAGAGCTCTGCAGGAACAGAAAACACTACGCTATAGTTAATGTTTGTGGTGAAATAGTAAAAGGATGACACACTTGTTTTGTTTGAAACATTTTATCAGATATCTTAGATGAAAATACAATCCTCACGTCTGTGCTGCTGAAACTTATTAATGATTTTTTTGTCTTTCAGGATCGAGTCTATTGATAAAATGGAGTCAGATTTCAAAAACTGTCACATGTTCCTGGTGACCATACTCAATAAGGCTGTTTGTCGTGGCTCCTTCCCTCATTGTAAGTACATTTGGTTGGACTTATACATCCTGTTGACCTCCAGGATGTATAAATGAAAACTCAAGTAAATGTTTAAACTTTATTAACAATTCAGAAGAAGTAATCAACGTTGCTTTGCTTTTTCCTTCTGTGCAGTGGAGTCTCTGGCCCTCTCTCTCATGGCAGGATTTGAGCAGTGCTGAGCAACCAAACATGTTTCAGTGTTTAAGCACTTTGGAGTCAACTCCATTGTTTCATCCTGTGTCTTGTTTCTGTTTTTTCCAAGACTGCTGCTATTGTTCCTGATGATGTGTAACTTATGATGTCACTACATGCTCTGACTGGTTGGAGATAGACTGGTTGGAGTTGGAGGGGACATTGTGAGAAATAGTTGAGTGTACATTTATCTCCTTTTGTATATATAAAAATTTTTGATCATTATTAAATATCATTATTGTTTTGTTTGCAAATAAAAGTAATACAGACGAAGCACAAATAATATTGTACATATATTTACTTTTATTTTGTATATTGTCATAATAAATGTTAAATGAATAATTCAGGATTGTTCCAAACAATCAACAACGACTTTATCTAATAAGTTTGGCTTGTGTTGGGTTGGAGGCATTAATTCTTTGTGTCATAAAATCAGCAAGGTGGTGAAAACATTCCTGAAATTTGCTCCATATTGTCATTAAGCATCACACACTTTCTGTACATTGTGATGAGAAGCTCCCGTTCCACCTCATCATGATGAGAAGCTCCCGTTCCACCTCATCATGATGAGAAGCTCCCGTTCCACCACATCATGATGAGAACCTCCCGTTCAACCACATCATGATGAGAATCTCCCGTTCCACCACATCATGATGAGAACCTCCCGTTCCACCACATCATGATGAGAATCTCCCGTTCCACCACATCATGATGAGAATCTCCTGTTCCACCACATCATGATGAGAATCTCCCGTTTCACCTCATGATGAGAACCTCCCGTTCCACCACATCATGATGAGAATCTCTTGTTCTACCACATCATGATGAGAATCTCCCGTTCCACCTCATCATGATGAGAATCTCCCGTTTCACCTCATGATGAGAACCTCCCGTTCCACCACATCATGATGAGAATCTCCCGTTCCACCACATCATGATGAGAATCTTTCGTTCCATCTCATCACTATGAGAATCTCCCGTTCCACCACATCATGATGAGAATCTTTCGTTCCACCACATCATGATGAGAGTCTCCTGTTCTACCACATCATGATGAGAATCTCCCGTTTCACCTCATGATGAGAACCTCCCGTTCCACCACATCATGATGAGAATCTTTCGTTGCACCACATCATGATGAGAATCTCCTGTTCCACCTCATCATGATGAGAACCTCCCGTTCCACCACATCATGATGAGAATCTCCTGTCCCACATCATCATGATGAGAACCTCCCGTTCCACCACATCATGATGAGAATCAACTTTTCTACCACATCATGATGAGAATCTCCCGTTCCACCTCATCATGATGAGAATCTCCTGTTTCACCTCATGATGAGAACCTCCCGTTCCACCACATCATGATGAGAATCTCCCGTTCCACCACATCATGATGAGAATCTTTCGTTCCATCTCATCACTATGAGAATCTCCCGTTCCACCACATCATGATGAGAATCTTTCGTTCCACCACATCATGATGAGAGTCTCCTGTTCTACCACATCGTGATGAGAATCTCCCGTTTCACCTCATGATGAGAACCTCCCGTTCCACCACATCATGATGAGAATCTTTCGTTGCACCACATCATGATGAGAATCTCCCGTTCCACCTCATCATGATGAGAACCTCCCTGTTCCACCACATCATGATGAGAATCTCCTGTTCTACCACATCATGATGAGAATCTCCCGTTCCACCTCATCACGATGAGAATCTCCCGCTCCACCACATCATGAGAATCTTTCGTTCCACCACATCATGATGAGAGTCTCCCGTTCAACCTCATCACGATGAGAATCTCCCGCTCCACCACATCATGATGAGAATCTTTCGTTCCACCACATCAGGATGAGAATCTCCCATTCCATCTGATCACCATGAGAATCTTTCGTTCCACCACATCATGATGAGAATCTCCTGTTCCACCTCATCATGATGAGAACCTCCCGTTCCACCACATCATGATGAGAATCTCCTGTCCCACATCATCATGATGAGAACCTCCCGTTCCACCACATCATGATGAGAATCTCCTTTTCTACCACATCATGATGAGAATCTCCCGTTCCACCTCATCATGATGAGAATCTCCTGTTTCACCTCATGATGAGAACCTCCCGTTCCACCACATCATGATGAGAATCTCCCGTTCCACCACATCATGATGAGAATCTTTCGTTCCATCTCATCACTATGAGAATCTCCCGTTCCACCACATCATGATGAGAATCTTTCGTTCCACCACATCATGATGAGAGTCTCCTGTTCTACCACATCGTGATGAGAATCTCCCGTTTCACCTCATGATGAGAACCTCCCGTTCCACCACATCATGATGAGAATCTTTCGTTGCACCACATCATGATGAGAATCTCCCGTTCCACCTCATCATGATGAGAACCTCCCTGTTCCACCACATCATGATGAGAATCTCCTGTTCTACCACATCATGATGAGAATCTCCCGTTCCACCTCATCACGATGAGAATCTCCCGCTCCACCACATCATGAGAATCTTTCGTTCCACCACATCATGATGAGAATCTCCTGTTCCACCTCATCATGATGAGAACCTCCCGTTCCACCACATCATGATGAGAATCTCCTGTCCCACATCATCATGATGAGAACCTCCCGTTCCACCACATCATGATGAGAATCTCCTTTTCTACCACATCATGATGAGAATCTCCCGTTCCACCTCATCATGATGAGAATCTCCTGTTTCACCTCATGATGAGAACCTCCCGTTCCACCACATCATGATGAGAATCTCCCGTTCCACCACATCATGATGAGAATCTTTCGTTCCATCTCATCACTATGAGAATCTCCCGTTCCACCACATCATGATGAGAATCTTTCGTTCCACCACATCATGATGAGAGTCTCCTGTTCTACCACATCGTGATGAGAATCTCCCGTTTCACCTCATGATGAGAACCTCCCGTTCCACCACATCATGATGAGAATCTTTCGTTGCACCACATCATGATGAGAATCTCCCGTTCCACCTCATCATGATGAGAACCTCCCTGTTCCACCACATCATGATGAGAATCTCCTGTTCTACCACATCATGATGAGAATCTCCCGTTCCACCTCATCACGATGAGAATCTCCCGCTCCACCACATCATGAGAATCTTTCGTTCCACCACATCATGATGAGAGTCTCCCGTTCAACCTCATCACGATGAGAATCTCCCGCTCCACCACATCATGATGAGAATCTTTCGTTCCACCACATCAGGATGAGAATCTCCCATTCCATCTGATCACCATGAGAATCTTTCGTTCCACCACATCATGATGAGAATCTCCTGTTCCACCTCATCATGATGAGAACCTCCCGTTCCACCACATCATGATGAGAATCTCCTGTCCCACATCATCATGATGAGAACCTCCCGTTCCACCACATCATGATGAGAATCTCCTTTTCTACCACATCATGATGAGAATCTCCCGTTCCACCTCATCATGATGAGAATCTCCTGTTTCACCTCATGATGAGAACCTCCCGTTCCACCTCATCATGATGAGAATCTTTCGTTCCATCTCATCACTATGAGAATCTCCCGTTCCACCACATCATGATGAGAATCTCCCGTTCCACCACATCATGATGAGAATCTTTCGTTCCATCTCATCACTATGAGAATCTCCCGTTCCACCACATCATGATGAGAATCTTTCGTTCCACCACATCATGATGAGAGTCTCCTGTTCTACCACATCGTGATGAGAATCTCCCGTTTCACCTCATGATGAGAACCTCCCGTTCCACCACATCATGATGAGAATCTTTCGTTGCACCACATCATGATGAGAATCTCCCGTTCCACCTCATCATGATGAGAACCTCCCTGTTCCACCACATCATGATGAGAATCTCCTGTTCTACCACATCATGATGAGAATCTCCCGTTCCACCTCATCACGATGAGAATCTCCCGCTCCACCACATCATGAGAATCTTTCGTTCCACCACATCATGATGAGAGTCTCCCGTTCAACCTCATCACGATGAGAATCTCCCGCTCCACCACATCATGATGAGAATCTTTCGTTCCACCACATCAGGATGAGAATCTCCCATTCCATCTGATCACCATGAGAATCTTTCGTTCCACCTCATCATGATGAGAATCTTTCGTTCCATCTCATCACCATGAGAATCTCCCGTTCCACCACATCATGATGAGAATCTTTCGTTCCACCACATCATGATGAGAGTCTCCTGTTCTACCTCATCATGATGAGAACCTCCCGTTCCACCACATCATGATGAGAACCTCCCGTTCCACCACATCATGATGAGAATCTTTCGTTGCACCACATCATGATGAGAATCTTTCGTTCCACCACATCATGATGAGAGTCTCCTGTTCTACCTCATCATGATGAGAATCTTTCGTTCCACCACATCATGATGAGAATCTTTCGTTCCATCTCATCACCATGAGAATCTCCCGTTCCACCACATCATGATGAGAATCTTTCGTTCCACCACATCATGATGAGAGTCTCCTGTTCTACCACATCATGATGAGAATCTCCCGTTTCACCTCATGATGAGAACCTCCCGTTCCACCACATCATGATGAGAATCTTTCGTTGCACCACATCATGATGAGAATCTCCCGTTCCACCTCATCATGATGAGAACCTCCCTGTTCCACCACATCATGATGAGAATCTCCTGTTCTACCACATCATGATGAGAATCTCCTGTCCCACATCATCATGATGAGAACCTCCCGTTCCACCACATCATGATGAGAATCTCCCGTTCCACCTCATCATGATGAGAATCTCCCGTTTCACCTCATGATGAGAACCTCCCGTTCCACCACATCATGATGAGATTCTCCCGTTCCACCACATCATGATGAGAATCTCCTGTCCCACATCATAATGATGAGAACCTCCCGTTCCACCACATCATGATGAGAATCTCCTGCTCTACCTCATCATGATGAGAATCTTTCGTTCCACCACATCATGATGAGAATCTCCCGTTCCACTTCATCATGATGAGAACCTCCCGTTCCACCACATCATGATGAGAATCTCCTGCTCTACCTCATCATGATGAGAATCTCCCGTTCCACCTCATCATGATGAGAATCTTTCGTTCCACCACATCATGATGAGAATCTCCCGTTCCACCACATCATGATGAGAATCTCCCGTTCCACTTCATCATGATGAGAATCTCCCGTTCCACCTCATCATGATGAGAATCTCCTGTTTCACCTCATGATGAGAACCTCCCGTTCCACCACATCATGATGAGAATCTCCCGTTCCACCACATCATGATGAGAATCTTTCGTTCCATCTCATCACTATGAGAATCTCCCGTTCCACCACATCATGATGAGAATCTTTCGTTCCACCACATCATGATGAGAATCTCCTGTTCTACCACATCATGATGAGAATCTCCCGTTTCACCTCATGATGAGAATCTTTCGTTGCACCACATCATGATGAGAATCTTTCGTTCCACCACATCATGATGAGAGTCTCCTGTTCTACCTCATCATGATGAGAATCTTTCGTTCCACCACATCATGATGAGAATCTTTCGTTCCATCTCATCACCATGAGAATCTCCCGTTCCACCACATCATGATGAGAATCTTTCGTTCCACCACATCATGATGAGAGTCTCCTGTTCTACCACATCATGATGAGAATCTCCCGTTTCACCTCATGATGAGAACCTCCCGTTCCACCACATCATGATGAGAATCTTTCGTTGCACCACATCATGATGAGAATCTCCCGTTCCACCTCATCATGATGAGAACCTCCCTGTTCCACCACATCATGATGAGAATCTCCTGTTCTACCACATCATGATGAGAATCTCCTGTCCCACATCATCATGATGAGAACCTCCCGTTCCACCACATCATGATGAGAATCTCCCGTTCCACCTCATCATGATGAGAATCTCCCGTTTCACCTCATGATGAGAACCTCCCGTTCCACCACATCATGATGAGATTCTCCCGTTCCACCACATCATGATGAGAATCTCCTGTCCCACATCATAATGATGAGAACCTCCCGTTCCACCACATCATGATGAGAATCTCCTGCTCTACCTCATCATGATGAGAATCTTTCGTTCCACCACATCATGATGAGAATCTCCCGTTCCACTTCATCATGATGAGAACCTCCCGTTCCACCACATCATGATGAGAATCTCCTGCTCTACCTCATCATGATGAGAATCTCCCGTTCCACCTCATCATGATGAGAATCTTTCGTTCCACCACATCATGATGAGAATCTCCCGTTCCACCACATCATGATGAGAATCTCCCGTTCCACTTCATCATGATGAGAATCTCCCGTTCCACCTCATCATGATGAGAATCTCCTGTTTCACCTCATGATGAGAACCTCCCGTTCCACCACATCATGATGAGAATCTCCCGTTCCACCACATCATGATGAGAATCTTTCGTTCCATCTCATCACTATGAGAATCTCCCGTTCCACCACATCATGATGAGAATCTTTCGTTGCACCACATCATGATGAGAATCTCCCGTTCCACCTCATCATGATGAGAACCTCCCTGTTCCACCACATCATGATGAGAATCTCCTGTTCTACCACATCATGATGAGAATCTCCTGTTCCACCTCATCACGATGAGAATCTCCCGTTCCACCACATCATGATGAGAACCTCCCGTTCCACCACATCATGATGAGAATCTCCTGCTCTACCTCATCATGATGAGAATCTTTCGTTCCACCACATCATGATGAGAATCTCCTGTCCCACATCATCATGATGAGAACCTCCCGTTCCACCACATCATGATGAGAATCTCCTTTTCTACCACATCATGATGAGAATCTCCCGTTCCACCTCATCATGATGAGAATCTCCTGTTTCACCTCATGATGAGAACCTCCCGTTCCACCACATCATGATGAGAATCTCCCGTTCCACCTCATCATGATGAGAATCTTTCGTTCCATCTCATCACTATGAGAATCTCCCGTTCCACCACATCATGATGAGAATCTTTCGTTCCACCACATCATGATGAGAGTCTCCTGTTCTACCACATCATGATGAGAATCTCCCGTTTCACCTCATGATGAGAACCTCCCGTTCCACCACATCATGATGAGAATCTTTCGTTGCACCACATCATGATGAGAATCTCCCGTTCCACCTCATCATGATGAGAACCTCCCTGTTCCACCACATCATGATGAGAATCTCCTGTTCTACCACATCATGATGAGAATCTCCCGTTCCACCTCATCACGATGAGAATCTCCCGCTCCACCACATCATGAGAATCTTTCGTTCCACCACATCATGATGAGAGTCTCCCGTTCAACCTCATCACGATGAGAATCTCCCGCTCCACCACATCATGATGAGAATCTTTCGTTCCACCACATCAGGATGAGAATCTCCCATTCCATCTGATCACCATGAGAATCTTTCGTTCCACCTCATCATGATGAGAATCTTTCGTTCCATCTCATCACCATGAGAATCTCCCGTTCCACCACATCATGATGAGAATCTTTCGTTCCACCACATCATGATGAGAGTCTCCTGTTCTACCTCATCATGATGAGAACCTCCCGTTCCACCACATCATGATGAGAACCTCCCGTTCCACCACATCATGATGAGAATCTTTCGTTGCACCACATCATGATGAGAATCTTTCGTTCCACCACATCATGATGAGAGTCTCCTGTTCTACCTCATCATGATGAGAATCTTTCGTTCCACCACATCATGATGAGAATCTTTCGTTCCATCTCTTCACCATGAGAATCTCCCGTTCCACCACATCATGATGAGAATCTCCCGTTCCACCACATCATGATGAGAATCTCCCGTTCCACTTCATCATGATGAGAATCTCCCGTTCCACCTCATCATGAGGAGAATCTCCTGTTTCACCTCATGATGAGAACCTCCCGTTCCACCACATCATGATGAGAATCTCCCGTTCCACCACATCATGATGAGAATCTCCCGTTCCACTTCATCATGATGAGAACCTCCCGTTCCACCTCATCATGATGAGAATCTTTCGTTCCATCTCATCACTATGAGAATCTCCCGTTCCACCACATCATGATGAGAATCTCCCGTTCCACCACATCATGATGAGAATCTTTCGTTCCATCTCATCACTATGAGAATCTCCCGTTCCACCACATCATGATGAGAATCTTTCGTTCCACCACATCATGATGAGAGTCTCCTGTTCTACCACATCGTGATGAGAATCTCCCGTTTCACCTCATGATGAGAACCTCCCGTTCCACCACATCATGATGAGAATCTTTCGTTGCACCACATCATGATGAGAATCTCCCGTTCCACCTCATCATGATGAGAACCTCCCTGTTCCACCACATCATGATGAGAATCTCCTGTTCTACCACATCATGATGGGAATCTCCCGTTCCACCTCATCACGATGAGAATCTCCCGCTCCACCACATCATGAGAATCTTTCGTTCCACCACATCATGATGAGAGTCTCCCGTTCAACCTCATCACGATGAGAATCTCCCGCTCCACCACATCATGATGAGAATCTTTCGTTCCACCACATCAGGATGAGAATCTCCCATTCCATCTGATCACCATGAGAATCTTTCGTTCCACCTCATCATGATGAGAATCTTTCGTTCCATCTCATCACCATGAGAATCTCCCGTTCCACCACATCATGATGAGAATCTTTCGTTCCACCACATCATGATGAGAGTCTCCTGTTCTACCTCATCATGATGAGAACCTCCCGTTCCACCACATCATGATGAGAACCTCCCGTTCCACCACATCATGATGAGAATCTTTCGTTGCACCACATCATGATGAGAATCTTTCGTTCCACCACATCATGATGAGAGTCTCCTGTTCTACCTCATCATGATGAGAATCTTTCGTTCCACCACATCATGATGAGAATCTTTCGTTCCATCTCATCACCATGAGAATCTCCCGTTCCACCACATCATGATGAGAATCTTTCGTTCCACCACATCATGATGAGAGTCTCCTGTTCTACCACATCATGATGAGAATCTCCCGTTTCACCTCATGATGAGAACCTCCCGTTCCACCACATCATGATGAGAATCTTTCGTTGCACCACATCATGATGAGAATCTCCCGTTCCACCTCATCATGATGAGAACCTCCCTGTTCCACCACATCATGATGAGAATCTCCTGTTCTACCACATCATGATGAGAATCTCCTGTCCCACATCATCATGATGAGAACCTCCCGTTCCACCACATCATGATGAGAATCTCCCGTTCCACCTCATCATGATGAGAATCTCCCGTTTCACCTCATGATGAGAACCTCCCGTTCCACCACATCATGATGAGATTCTCCCGTTCCACCACATCATGATGAGAATCTCCTGTCCCACATCATAATGATGAGAACCTCCCGTTCCACCACATCATGATGAGAATCTCCTGCTCTACCTCATCATGATGAGAATCTTTCGTTCCACCACATCATGATGAGAATCTCCCGTTCCACTTCATCATGATGAGAACCTCCCGTTCCACCACATCATGATGAGAATCTCCTGCTCTACCTCATCATGATGAGAATCTCCCGTTCCACCTCATCATGATGAGAATCTTTCGTTCCACCACATCATGATGAGAATCTCCCGTTCCACCACATCATGATGAGAATCTCCCGTTCCACTTCATCATGATGAGAATCTCCCGTTCCACCTCATCATGATGAGAATCTCCTGTTTCACCTCATGATGAGAACCTCCCGTTCCACCACATCATGATGAGAATCTCCCGTTCCACCACATCATGATGAGAATCTTTCGTTCCATCTCATCACTATGAGAATCTCCCGTTCCACCACATCATGATGAGAATCTTTCGTTCCACCACATCATGATGAGAATCTCCTGTTCTACCACATCATGATGAGAATCTCCCGTTTCACCTCATGATGAGAATCTTTCGTTGCACCACATCATGATGAGAATCTTTCGTTCCACCACATCATGATGAGAGTCTCCTGTTCTACCTCATCATGATGAGAATCTTTCGTTCCACCACATCATGATGAGAATCTTTCGTTCCATCTCATCACCATGAGAATCTCCCGTTCCACCACATCATGATGAGAATCTTTCGTTCCACCACATCATGATGAGAGTCTCCTGTTCTACCACATCATGATGAGAATCTCCCGTTTCACCTCATGATGAGAACCTCCCGTTCCACCACATCATGATGAGAATCTTTCGTTGCACCACATCATGATGAGAATCTCCCGTTCCACCTCATCATGATGAGAACCTCCCTGTTCCACCACATCATGATGAGAATCTCCTGTTCTACCACATCATGATGAGAATCTCCTGTCCCACATCATCATGATGAGAACCTCCCGTTCCACCACATCATGATGAGAATCTCCCGTTCCACCTCATCATGATGAGAATCTCCCGTTTCACCTCATGATGAGAACCTCCCGTTCCACCACATCATGATGAGATTCTCCCGTTCCACCACATCATGATGAGAATCTCCTGTCCCACATCATAATGATGAGAACCTCCCGTTCCACCACATCATGATGAGAATCTCCTGCTCTACCTCATCATGATGAGAATCTTTCGTTCCACCACATCATGATGAGAATCTCCCGTTCCACTTCATCATGATGAGAACCTCCCGTTCCACCACATCATGATGAGAATCTCCTGCTCTACCTCATCATGATGAGAATCTCCCGTTCCACCTCATCATGATGAGAATCTTTCGTTCCACCACATCATGATGAGAATCTCCCGTTCCACCACATCATGATGAGAATCTCCCGTTCCACTTCATCATGATGAGAATCTCCCGTTCCACCTCATCATGATGAGAATCTCCTGTTTCACCTCATGATGAGAACCTCCCGTTCCACCACATCATGATGAGAATCTCCCGTTCCACCACATCATGATGAGAATCTTTCGTTCCATCTCATCACTATGAGAATCTCCCGTTCCACCACATCATGATGAGAATCTTTCGTTCCACCACATCATGATGAGAATCTCCTGTTCTACCACATCATGATGAGAATCTCCCGTTTCACCTCATGATGAGAACCTCCCGTTCCACCACATCATGATGAGAATCTTTCGTTGCACCACATCATGATGAGAATCTCCCGTTCCACCTCATCATGATGAGAACCTCCCTGTTCCACCACATCATGATGAGAATCTCCTGTTCTACCACATCATGATGAGAATCTCCTGTTCCACCTCATCACGATGAGAATCTCCCGTTCCACCACATCATGATGAGAACCTCCCGTTCCACCACATCATGATGAGAATCTCCTGCTCTACCTCATCATGATGAGAATCTTTCGTTCCACCACATCATGATGAGAATCTCCTGTCCCACATCATCATGATGAGAACCTCCCGTTCCACCACATCATGATGAGAATCTCCTTTTCTACCACATCATGATGAGAATCTCCCGTTCCACCTCATCATGATGAGAATCTCCTGTTTCACCTCATGATGAGAACCTCCCGTTCCACCACATCATGATGAGAATCTCCCGTTCCACCTCATCATGATGAGAATCTTTCGTTCCATCTCATCACTATGAGAATCTCCCGTTCCACCACATCATGATGAGAATCTTTCGTTCCACCACATCATGATGAGAGTCTCCTGTTCTACCACATCATGATGAGAATCTCCCGTTTCACCTCATGATGAGAACCTCCCGTTCCACCACATCATGATGAGAATCTTTCGTTGCACCACATCATGATGAGAATCTCCCGTTCCACCTCATCATGATGAGAACCTCCCTGTTCCACCACATCATGATGAGAATCTCCTGTTCTACCACATCATGATGAGAATCTCCCGTTCCACCTCATCACGATGAGAATCTCCCGCTCCACCACATCATGAGAATCTTTCGTTCCACCACATCATGATGAGAGTCTCCCGTTCAACCTCATCACGATGAGAATCTCCCGCTCCACCACATCATGATGAGAATCTTTCGTTCCACCACATCAGGATGAGAATCTCCCATTCCATCTGATCACCATGAGAATCTTTCGTTCCACCTCATCATGATGAGAATCTTTCGTTCCATCTCATCACCATGAGAATCTCCCGTTCCACCACATCATGATGAGAATCTTTCGTTCCACCACATCATGATGAGAGTCTCCTGTTCTACCTCATCATGATGAGAACCTCCCGTTCCACCACATCATGATGAGAACCTCCCGTTCCACCACATCATGATGAGAATCTTTCGTTGCACCACATCATGATGAGAATCTTTCGTTCCACCACATCATGATGAGAGTCTCCTGTTCTACCTCATCATGATGAGAATCTTTCGTTCCACCACATCATGATGAGAATCTTTCGTTCCATCTCTTCACCATGAGAATCTCCCGTTCCACCACATCATGATGAGAATCTCCCGTTCCACCACATCATGATGAGAATCTCCCGTTCCACTTCATCATGATGAGAATCTCCCGTTCCACCTCATCATGAGGAGAATCTCCTGTTTCACCTCATGATGAGAACCTCCCGTTCCACCACATCATGATGAGAATCTCCCGTTCCACCACATCATGATGAGAATCTCCCGTTCCACTTCATCATGATGAGAATCTCCCGTTCCACCTCATCATGATGAGAATCTCCTGTTTCACCTCATGATGAGAACCTCCCGTTCCACCACATCATGATGAGAATCTCCTGTTCTACCTCATCATGATGAGAATCTTTCGTTCCACCACATCATGATGAGAATCTTTCGTTCCATCTCATCACCATGAGAATCTCCCGTTCCACCACATCATGATGAGAATCTTTCGTTCCACCACATCATGATGAGAGTCTCCTGTTCTACCACATCATGATGAGAATCTCCCGTTTCACCTCATGATGAGAACCTCCCGTTCCACCACATCATGATGAGAATCTTTCGTTGCACCACATCATGATGAGAATCTCCCGTTCCACCTCATCATGATGAGAACCTCCCTGTTCCACCACATCATGATGAGAATCTCCTGTTCTACCACATCATGATGAGAATCTCCTGTCCCACATCATCATGATGAGAACCTCCCGTTCCACCACATCATGATGAGAATCTCCCGTTCCACCTCATCATGATGAGAATCTCCCGTTTCACCTCATGATGAGAACCTCCCGTTCCACCACATCATGATGAGATTCTCCCGTTCCACCACATCATGATGAGAATCTCCTGTCCCACATCATAATGATGAGAACCTCCCGTTCCACCACATCATGATGAGAATCTCCTGCTCTACCTCATCATGATGAGAATCTTTCGTTCCACCACATCATGATGAGAATCTCCCGTTCCACTTCATCATGATGAGAACCTCCCGTTCCACCACATCATGATGAGAATCTCCTGCTCTACCTCATCATGATGAGAATCTCCCGTTCCACCTCATCATGATGAGAATCTTTCGTTCCACCACATCATGATGAGAATCTCCCGTTCCACCACATCATGATGAGAATCTCCCGTTCCACTTCATCATGATGAGAATCTCCCGTTCCACCTCTTCAATGAGAATCTCCTGTTTCACCTCATGATGAGAACCTCCCGTTCCACCACATCATGATGAGAATCTCCCGTTCCACCACATCATGATGAGAATCTTTCGTTCCATCTCATCACTATGAGAACCTCCCGTTCCACCACATCATGATGAGAATCTTTCGTTGCACCACATCATGATGAGAATCTCCCGTTCCACCTCATCATGATGAGAACCTCCCTGTTCCACCACATCATGATGAGAATCTCCTGTTCTACCACATCATGATGAGAATCTCCTGTTCCACCTCATCACGATGAGAATCTCCCGCTCCACCACATCATGAGAATCTTTCGTTCCACCACATCATGATGAGAGTCTCCCGTTCAACCTCATCACGATTAGAATCTCCCGCTCCACCACATCATGATGAGAATCTTTCGTTCCACCACATCAGGATGAGAATCTCCCATTCCATCTGATCACCATGAGAATCTTTCGTTCCACCTCATCATGATGAGAATCTTTCGTTCCATCTCATCACCATGAGAATCTCCCGTTCCACCACATCATGATGAGAATCTTTCGTTCCACCACATCATGATGAGAGTCTCCTGTTCTACCTCATCATGATGAGAATCTCCCGTTCCACCACATCATGATGAGAATCTTTCGTTCCACCACATCATGATGAGAGTCTCCTGTTCTACCTCATCATGATGAGAATCTTTCGTTCCACCACATCATGATGAGAATCTTTCGTTCCATCTCATCACCATGAGAATCTCCCGTTCCACCACATCATGATGAGAATCTTTCGTTCCACCACATCATGATGAGAGTCTCCTGTTCTACCACATCATGATGAGAATCTCCCGTTTCACCTCATGATGAGAACCTCCCGTTCCACCACATCATGATGAGAATCTTTCGTTGCACCACATCATGATGAGAATCTCCCGTTCCACCTCATCATGATGAGAACCTCCCTGTTCCACCACATCATGATGAGAATCTCCTGTTCCACCACATCATGATGAGAATCTCCCGTTCCACCACATCATGATGAGAACCTCCCGTTCCACCACATCATGATGAGAATCTCCTGCTCTACCTCATCATGATGAGAATCTTTCGTTCCACCACATCATGATGAGAATCTCCCGTTCCACCACATCATGATGAGAATCTCCCGTTCCACTTCATCATGATGAGAACCTCCCGTTCCACCACATCATGATGAGAATCTCCCGCTCCACCACATCATGATGAGAATCTCCTGTTCCACCACATCATGATGAGAGTCTCCTGTTCTACCTCATCATGATGAGAATCTCCCGTTCCACCACATCATGATGAGAATCTTTCGTTCCACCACATCATGATGAGAGTCTCCTGTTCTACCTCATCATGATGAGAATCTTTCGTTCCACCACATCATGATGAGAATCTTTCGTTCCATCTCATCACCATGAGAATCTCCCGTTCCACCACATCATGATGAGAATCTTTCGTTCCACCACATCATGATGAGAGTCTCCTGTTCTACCACATCATGATGAGAATCTCCCGTTTCACCTCATGATGAGAACCTCCCGTTCCAC
This sequence comes from Telmatherina bonti, assembly GCF_933228915.1. Taxonomy (NCBI): domain Eukaryota; kingdom Metazoa; phylum Chordata; class Actinopteri; order Atheriniformes; family Telmatherinidae; genus Telmatherina; species Telmatherina bonti. The sequence continues at coordinate 32,869,066 of NC_136626.1, forward strand.
CACATCATGATGAGAATCTTTCGTTGCACCACATCATGATGAGAATCTCCCGTTCCACCTCATCATGATGAGAACCTCCCTGTTCCACCACATCATGATGAGAATCTCCTGTTCCACCACATCATGATGAGAATCTCCCGTTCCACCACATCATGATGAGAACCTCCCGTTCCACCACATCATGATGAGAATCTCCTGCTCTACCTCATCATGATGAGAATCTTTCGTTCCACCACATCATGATGAGAATCTCCCGTTCCACCACATCATGATGAGAATCTCCCGTTCCACTTCATCATGATGAGAACCTCCCGTTCCACCACATCATGATGAGAATCTCCCGCTCCACCACATCATGATGAGAATCTCCTGTTCCACCACATCATGATGAGAATCTCCCGTTTCACCTCATGATGAGAACCTCCCGTTCCACCACATCATGATGAGAATCTTTCGTTGCACCACATCATGATGAGAATCTCCCGTTCCACCTCATCATGATGAGAACCTCCCGTTCCACCACATCATGATGAGAATCTCCTGTCCCACATCATCATGATGAGAACCTCCCGTTCCACCACATCATGATGAGAATCTCCTGTTCTACCACATCATGATGAGAATCTCCCGTTCCACCTCATCATGATGAGAATCTCCCGTTTCACCTCATGATGAGAACCTCCCGTTCCACCACATCATGATGAGAATCTCCCGTTCCACCACATCATGATGAGAATCTCCCGTTTCACCTCATGATGAGAACCTCCCGTTCCACCACATCATGTTGAGAGTCTCCTGTTCTACCTCATCATGATGAGAATCTTTCGTTGCACCACATCATGATGAGAATCTCCCGTTCCACCTCATCATGATGAGAACCTCCCTGTTCCACCACATCATGATGAGAATCTCCTGTTCTACCACATCATGATGAGAATCTCCCGTTCCACCTCATCACGATGAGAATCTCCCGCTCCACCACATCATGAGAATCTTTCGTTCCACCACATCATGATGAGAGTCTCCCGTTCAACCTCATCACGATGAGAATCTCCCGCTCCACCACATCATGATGAGAGTCTCCTGTTCTACCTCATCATGATGAGAATCTTTCGTTCCACCACATCATGATGAGAATCTTTCGTTCCATCTCATCACCATGAGAATCTCCCGTTCCACCACATCATGATGAGAATCTTTCGTTCCACCACATCATGATGAGAGTCTCCTGTTCTACCACATCATGATGAGAATCTCCCGTTTCACCTCATGATGAGAACCTCCCGTTCCACCACATCATGATGAGAATCTTTCGTTGCACCACATCATGATGAGAATCTCCCGTTCCACCTCATCACGATGAGAACCTCCCTGTTCCACCACATCATGATGAGAATCTCCTGTTCCACCACATCATGATGAGAATCTCCCGTTCCACCACATCATGATGAGAACCTCCCGTTCCACCACATCATGATGAGAATCTCCCGTTCCACCACATCATGAAGAGAATCTTTCGTTCCACCACATCATGATGAGAGTCTCCTGTTCTACCTCATCATGATGAGAATCTTTCGTTCCACCACATCATGATGAGAATCTTTCGTTCCATCTCATCACCATGAGAATCTCCCGTTCCACCACATCATGATGAGAATCTTTCGTTCCACCACATCATGATGAGAGTCTCCTGTTCTACCACATCATGATGAGAATCTCCCGTTTCACCTCATGATGAGAACCTCCCGTTCCACCACATCATGATGAGAATCTTTCGTTGCACCACATCATGATGAGAATCTCCCGTTCCACCTCATCATGATGAGAACCTCCCTGTTCCACCACATCATGATGAGAATCTCCTGTTCCACCACATCATGATGAGAATCTCCCGTTCCACCACATCATGATGAGAACCTCCCGTTCCACCACATCATGATGAGAATCTCCTGCTCTACCTCATCATGATGAGAATCTTTCGTTCCACCACATCATTATGAGAATCTCCCGTTCCACCACATCATGATGAGAATCTCCCGTTCCACTTCATCATGATGAGAACCTCCCGTTCCACCACATCATGATGAGAATCTCCCGCTCCACCACATCATGATGAGAATCTCCTTTTCCACCACATCATGATGAGAATCTCCCGTTTCACCTCATGATGAGAACCTCCCGTTCCACCACATCATGATGAGAATCTTTCGTTCCACCACATCATGATGAGAATCTTTCGTTGCACCACATCATGATGAGAATCTCCCGTTCCACCTCATCATGATGAGAACCTCCCGTTCCACCACATCATGATGAGAATCTCCTGTCCCACATCATCATGATGAGAACCTCCCGTTCCACCACATCATGATGAGAATCTCCTGTTCTACCACATCATGATGAGAATCTCCCGTTCCACCTCATCATGATGAGAATCTCCCGTTTCACCTCATGATGAGAACCTCCCGTTCCACCACATCATGATGAGAATCTCCCGTTCCACCACATCATGATGAGAATCTCCCGTTTCACCTCATGATGAGAACCTCCCGTTCCACCACATCATGTTGAGAGTCTCCTGTTCTACCTCATCATGATGAGAATCTTTCGTTGCACCACATCATGATGAGAATCTCCCGTTCCACCTCATCATGATGAGAACCTCCCTGTTCCACCACATCATGATGAGAATCTCCTGTTCTACCACATCATGATGAGAATCTCCCGTTCCACCTCATCACGATGAGAATCTCCCGCTCCACCACATCATGAGAATCTTTCGTTCCACCACATCATGATGAGAGTCTCCCGTTCAACCTCATCACGATGAGAATCTCCCGCTCCACCACATCATGATGAGAGTCTCCTGTTCTACCTCATCATGATGAGAATCTTTCGTTCCACCACATCATGATGAGAATCTTTCGTTCCATCTCATCACCATGAGAATCTCCCGTTCCACCACATCATGATGAGAATCTTTCGTTCCACCACATCATGATGAGAGTCTCCTGTTCTACCACATCATGATGAGAATCTCCCGTTTCACCTCATGATGAGAACCTCCCGTTCCACCACATCATGATGAGAATCTTTCGTTGCACCACATCATGATGAGAATCTCCCGTTCCACCTCATCACGATGAGAACCTCCCTGTTCCACCACATCATGATGAGAATCTCCTGTTCCACCACATCATGATGAGAATCTCCCGTTCCACCACATCATGATGAGAACCTCCCGTTCCACCACATCATGATGAGAATCTCCTGCTCTACCTCATCATGATGAGAATCTTTCGTTCCACCACATCATGATGAGAATCTCCCGTTCCACCACATCATGATGAGAATCTCCCGTTCCACTTCATCATGATGAGAACCTCCCGTTCCACCACATCATGATGAGAATCTCCCGCTCCACCACATCATGATGAGAATCTCCTGTTCCACCACATCATGATGAGAATCTCCCGTTTCACCTCATGATGAGAACCTCCCGTTCCACCACATCATGATGAGAATCTTTCGTTGCACCACATCATGATGAGAATCTCCCGTTCCACCTCATCATGATGGGAACCTCCCGTTCCACCACATCATGATGAGAATCTCCTGTCCCACATCATCATGATGAGAACCTCCCGTTCCACCACATCATGATGAGAATCTCCTGTTCTACCACATCATGATGAGAATCTCCCGTTCCACCTCATCATGATGAGAATCTCCCGTTTCACCTCATGATGAGAACCTCCCGTTCCACCACATCATGATGAGAATCTCCCGTTCCACCACATCATGATGAGAATCTCCCGTTTCACCTCATGATGAGAACCTCCCGTTCCACCACATCATGTTGAGAGTCTCCTGTTCTACCTCATCATGATGAGAATCTTTCGTTGCACCACATCATGATGAGAATCTCCCGTTCCACCTCATCATGATGAGAACCTCCCTGTTCCACCACATCATAATGAGAATCTCCTGTTCTACCACATCATGATGAGAATCTCCCGTTCCACCTCATCACGATGAGAATCTCCCGCTCCACCACATCATGAGAATCTTTCGTTCCACCACATCATGATGAGAGTCTCCCGTTCAACCTCATCACGATGAGAATCTCCCGCTCCACCACATCATGATGAGAGTCTCCTGTTCTACCTCATCATGATGAGAATCTTTCGTTCCACCACATCATGATGAGAATCTTTCGTTCCATCTCATCACCATGAGAATCTCCCGTTCCACCACATCATGATGAGAATCTTTCGTTCCACCACATCATGATGAGAGTCTCCTGTTCTACCACATCATGATGAGAATCTCCCGTTTCACCTCATGATGAGAACCTCCCGTTCCACCACATCATGATGAGAATCTTTCGTTGCACCACATCATGATGAGAATCTCCCGTTCCACCTCATCACGATGAGAACCTCCCTGTTCCACCACATCATGATGAGAATCTCCTGTTCCACCACATCATGATGAGAATCTCCCGTTCCACCACATCATGATGAGAACCTCCCGTTCCACCACATCATGATGAGAATCTCCTGCTCTACCTCATCATGATGAGAATCTTTCGTTCCACCACATCATGATGAGAATCTCCCGTTCCACCACATCATGATGAGAATCTCCCGTTCCACTTCATCATGATGAGAACCTCCCGTTCCACCACATCATGATGAGAATCTCCCGCTCCACCACATCATGATGAGAATCTCCTGTTCCACCACATCATGATGAGAATCTCCCGTTTCACCTCATGATGAGAACCTCCCGTTCCACCACATCATGATGAGAATCTTTCGTTGCACCACATCATGATGAGAATCTCCCGTTCCACCTCATCATGATGAGAACCTCCCGTTCCACCACATCATGATGAGAATCTCCTGTCCCACATCATCATGATGAGAACCTCCCGTTCCACCACATCATGATGAGAATCTCCTGTTCTACCACATCATGATGAGAATCTCCCGTTCCACCTCATCATGATGAGAATCTCCCGTTTCACCTCATGATGAGAACCTCCCGTTCCACCACATCATGATGAGAATCTCCCGTTCCACCACATCATGATGAGAATCTCCCGTTTCACCTCATGATGAGAACCTCCCGTTCCACCACATCATGTTGAGAGTCTCCTGTTCTACCTCATCATGATGAGAATCTTTCGTTGCACCACATCATGATGAGAATCTCCCGTTCCACCTCATCATGATGAGAACCTCCCGGTTCCACCACATCATGATGAGAATCTCCTGTTCTACCACATCATGATGAGAATCTCCCGTTCCACCTCATCACGATGAGAATCTCCCGCTCCACCACATCATGAGAATCTTTCGTTCCACCACATCATGATGAGAGTCTCCCGTTCAACCTCATCACGATGAGAATCTCCCGCTCCACCACATCATGATGAGAATCTTTCGTTCCACCACATCAGGATGAGAATCTCCCATTCCATCTGATCACCATGAGAATCTTTCGTTCCACCTCATCATGATGAGAATCTTTCATTCCATCTCATCACCATGAGAATCTCCCGTTCCACCACATCATGATGAGAATCTTTCGTTCCACCACATCATGATGAGAGTCTCCTGTTCTACCTCATCATGATGAGAATCTCCACTTCCACCACATCATGATGAGAATCTTTCGTTCCACCTCATCATGATGAGAATCTCCCATTCCATCTCATCACCATGAGAATCTCCCGTTCCACCTCATCATCATGAGAATCTCCCGTTCCACCACATCAGGATGAGAATCTCCCGTTCCACCTCATCACCATGAGAATCTCCCGTTCCACCACATCATGATGAGAATCTTTCGTTCCACCACATCATGATGAGAGTCTCCTGTTCTACCTCATCATGATGAGAATCTTTCGTTCCACCACATCATGATGAGAATCTTTCGTTCCATCTCATCACCATGAGAATCTCCCGTTCCACCACATCATGATGAGAATCTTTCGTTCCACCACATCATGATGAGAGTCTCCTGTTCTACCACATCATGATGAGAATCTCCCGTTTCACCTCATGATGAGAACCTCCCGTTCCACCACATCATGATGAGAATCTTTCGTTGCACCACATCATGATGAGAATCTTTCGTTCCACCACATCATGATGAGAGTCTCCTGTTCTACCTCATCATGATGAGAATCTTTCGTTCCACCACATCATGATGAGAATCTTTCGTTCCATCTCATCACCATGAGAATCTCCCGTTCCACCACATCATGATGAGAATCTTTCGTTCCACCACATCATGATGAGAGTCTCCTGTTCTACCACATCATGATGAGAATCTCCCGTTTCACCTCATGATGAGAACCTCCCGTTCCACCACATCATGATGAGAATCTTTCGTTGCACCACATCATGATGAGAATCTCCCGTTCCACCTCATCATGATGAGAACCTCCCTGTTCCACCACATCATGATGAGAATCTCCTGTTCTACCACATCATGATGAGAATCTCCTGTCCCACATCATCATGATGAGAACCTCCCGTTCCACCACATCATGATGAGAATCTCCCGTTCCACCTCATCATGATGAGAATCTCCCGTTTCACCTCATGATGAGAACGTCCCGTTCCACCACATCATGATGAGAATCTCCCGTTCCACCACATCATGATGAGAATCTCCTGTCCCACATCATAATGATGAGAACCTCCCGTTCCACCACATCATGATGAGAATCTCCTGCTCTACCTCATCATGATGAGAATCTTTCGTTCCACCACATCATGATGAGAATCTCCCGTTCCACTTCATCATGATGAGAACCTCCCGTTCCACCACATCATGATGAGAATCTCCTGCTCTACCTCATCATGATGAGAATCTCCCGTTCCACCTCATCATGATGAGAATCTTTCGTTCCACCACATCATGATGAGAATCTCCCGTTTCACCTCATGATGAGAACCTCCCGTTCCACCACATCATGATCAGAACCTCCCGTTCCACCACATCATGATGAGAATCTCCTGTTCTACCACATCATGATGAGAATCTCCTGTCCCACATCATCATGATGAGAATCTCCTGTTCTACCACATCATGATGAGAATCTCCCGTTCAACCTCATCACGATGAGAATCTCCCGCTCCACCACATCATGATGAGAATCTTTCGTTCCACCACATCAGGATGAGAATCTCCCATTCCATCTGATCACCATGAGAATCTTTCGTTCCACTTCATCATGATGAGAATCTTTCGTTCCATCTCATCACCATGAGAATCTCCCGTTCCACCACATCATGATGAGAATCTTTCGTTCCACCACATCATGATGAGAGTCTCCTGTTCTACCTCATCATGATGAGAATCTTTCGTTCCACCACATCATGATGAGAATCTTTCGTTCCATCTCATCACCATGAGAATCTCCCGTTCCACCACATCATGATGAGAATCTTTCGTTCCACCACATCATGATGAGTCTCCTGTTCTACCACATCATGATGAGAATCTCCCGTTTCACCTCATGATGAGAACCTCCCGTTCCACCACATCATGATGAGAATCTTTCGTTGCACCACATCATGATGAGAATCTTTCGTTCCACCACATCATGATGAGAGTCTCCTGTTCTACCTCATCATGATGAGAATCTTTCGTTCCACCACATCATGATGAGAATCTTTCGTTCCATCTCATCACCATGAGAATCTCCCGTTCCACCACATCATGATGAGAATCTTTCGTTCCACCACATCATGATGAGAGTCTCCTGTTCTACCTCATCATGATGAGAATCTTTCGTTCCACCACATCATGATGAGAATCTTTCGTTCCATCTCATCACCATGAGAATCTCCCGTTCCACCACATCATGATGAGAATCTTTCGTTCCACCACATCATGATGAGAGTCTCCTGTTCTACCACATCATGATGAGAATCTCCCGTTTCACCTCATGATGAGAACCTCCCGTTCCACCACATCATGATGAGAATCTTTCGTTGCACCACATCATGATGAGAATCTTTCGTTCCACCACATCATGATGAGAATCTTTCGTTCCATCTCATCACCATGAGAATCTCCCGTTCCACCACATCATGATGAGAATCTTTCGTTCCACCACATCATGATGAGAGTCTCCTGTTCTACCACATCATGATGAGAACCTCCCGTTCCACCACATCATGATCAGAACCACCCGTTCCACCACATCATGATGAGAATCTCCTGTTCTACCACATCATGATGAGAATCTCCTGTCCCACATCATCATGATGAGAATCTCCTGTTCTACCACATCATGATGAGAATCTCCCGTTCAACCTCATCACGATGAGAATCTCCCGCTCCACCACATCATGATGAGAATCTTTCGTTCCACCACATCAGGATGAGAATCTCCCATTCCATCTGATCACCATGAGAATCTTTCGCTCCACCTCATCATGATGAGAATCTTTCGTTCCATCTCATCACCATGAGAATCTCCCGTTCCACCACATCATGATGAGAGTCTCCTGTTCTACCTCATCATGATGAGAATCTTTCGTTCCACCACATCATGATGAGAATCTTTCGTTCCACCTCATCACCATGAGAATCTCCCGTTCCACCACATCATGATGAGAATCTTTCGTTCCACCACATCATGATGAGAGTCTCCTGTTCTACCACATCATGATGAGAATGTCCCGTTCCACCACATCAGGATGAGAATCTCCCGTTCCACCTCATCACCATGAGAATCTCCCGTTCCACCACATCATGATGAGAATCTTTCGTTCCACCACATCATGATGAGAGTCTCCTGTTCTACCTCATCATGATGAGAATCTTTCGTTCCACCACATCATGATGAGAATCTTTCGTTCCATCTCATCACCATGAGAATCTCCCGTTCCACCACATCATGATGAGAATCTTTCGTTCCACCACATCATGATGAGAGTCTCCTGTTCTACCACATCATGATGAGAATCTCCCGTTTCACCTCATGATGAGAACCTCCCGTTCCACCACATCATGATGAGAACCTCCCGTTCCACCACATCATGATGAGAATCTTTCGTTGCACCACATCATGATGAGAATCTTTCGTTCCACCACATCATGATGAGAGTCTCCTGTTCTACCTCATCATGATGAGAATCTTTCGTTCCACCACATCATGATGAGAATCTTTCGTTCCATCTCATCACCATGAGAATCTCCCGTTCCACCACATCATGATGAGAATCTTTCGTTCCACCACATCATGATGAGAGTCTCCTGTTCTACCACATCATGATGAGAATCTCCCGTTTCACCTCATGATGAGAACCTCCCGTTCCACCACATCATGATGAGAATCTTTCGTTGCACCACATCATGATGAGAATCTCCCGTTCCACCTCATCATGATGAGAACCTCCCTGTTCCACCACATCATGATGAGAATCTCCTGTTCTACCACATCATGATGAGAATCTCCTGTCCCACATCATCATGATGAGAACCTCCCGTTCCACCACATCATGATGAGAATCTCCCGTTCCACCTCATCATGATGAGAATCTCCCGTTTCACCTCATGATGAGAACGTCCCGTTCCACCACATCATGATGAGAATCTCCCGTTCCACCACATCATGATGAGAATCTCCTGTCCCACATCATAATGATGAGAACCTCCCGTTCCACCACATCATGATGAGAATCTCCTGCTCTACCTCATCATGATGAGAATCTTTCAATCCACCACATCATGATGAGAATCTCCCGTTCCACTTCATCATGATGAGAACCTCCCGTTCCACCACATCATGATGAGAATCTCCTGCTCTACCTCATCATGATGAGAATCTCCCGTTCCACCTCATCATGATGAGAATCTTTCGTTCCACCACATCATGATGAGAATCTCCCGTTCCACCTCATCATGATGAGAATCTCCTGTTTCACCTCATGATGAGAACCTCCCGTTCCACCACATCATGATGAGAATCTCCCGTTCCACCACATCATGATGAGAATCTTTCGTTCCATCTCATCACTATGAGAATCTCCCGTTCCACCACATCATGATGAGAATCTTTCGTTCCACCACATCATGATGAGAGTCTCCTGTTCTACCACATCATGATGAGAATCTCCCGTTTCACCTCATGATGAGAACCTCCCGTTCCACCACATCATGATGAGAATCTTTCGTTGCACCACATCATGATGAGAATCTCCCGTTCCACCTCATCATGATGAGAACCTCCCTGTTCCACCACATCATGATGAGAATCTCCTGTTCTACCACATCATGATGAGAATCTCCTTTTCCACCTCATCACGATGAGAATCTCCTGCTCCACCACATCATGAGAATCTTTCGTTCCACCACATCAGGATGAGAATCTCCCATTCCATCTGATCACCATGAGAATCTTTCGTTCCACCTCATCATGATGAGAATCTTTCGTTCCATCTCATCACCATGAGAATCTCCCGTTCCACCACATCATGATGAGAATCATTCGTTCCACCTCATCATGATGAGAGTCTCCTGTTCTACCTCATCATGATGAGAATCTCCCGTTCCACCACATCATGATGAGAATCTTTCGTTCCACCACATCATGATGAGAGTCTCCTGTTCTACCTCATCATGATGAGAATCTTTCGTTCCACCACATCATGATGAGAATCTCCCGTTCCACCACATCATGATGAGAATCTCCCGTTCCACCTCATCATGATGAGAATCTCCTGTTTCACCTCATGATGAGAACCTCCCGTTCCACCACATCATGATGAGAATCTCCCGTTCCACCACATCATGATGAGAATCTTTCGTTCCATCTCATCACTATGAGAATCTCCCGTTCCACCACATCATGATGAGAATCTTTCGTTCCACCACATCATGATGAGAGTCTCCTGTTCTACCACATCATGATGAGAATCTCCCGTTTCACCTCATGATGAGAACCTCCCGTTCCACCACATCATGATGAGAATCTTTCGTTGCACCACATCATGATGAGAATCTCCCGTTCCACCTCATCATGATGAGAACCTCCCTGTTCCACCACATCATGATGAGAATCTCCTGTTCTACCACATCATGATGAGAATCTCCTGTTCCACCTCATCAGGATGAGTATCTCCCATTCCATCTGATCACCATGAGAATCTTTCGTTCCACCTCATCATGATGAGAATCTTTCGTTCCATCTCATCACCATGAGAATCTCCCGTTCCACCACATCATGATGAGAATCTTTCGTTCCACCACATCATGATGAGAGTCTCCTGTTCTACCTCATCATGATGAGAATCTCCCGTTCCACCACATCATGATGAGAATCTTTCGTTCCACCACATCATGATGAGAGTCTCCTGTTCTACCTCATCATGATGAGAATCTTTCGTTCCACCACATCATGATGAGAATCTTTCCTTCCATCTCATCACCATGAGAATCTCCCGTTCCACCACATCATGATGAGAATCTTTCGTTCCACCACATCATGATGAGAGTCTCCTGTTCTACCACATCATGATGAGAATCTCCCGTTTCACCTCATGATGAGAACCTCCCGTTCCACCACATCATGATGAGAATCTCCTGTTCCACCACATCATGATGAGAATCTCCCGTTCCACCACATCATGATGAGAATCTCCCGTTCCACCACATCATGATGAGAATCTCCCGTTCCACTTCATCATGATGAGAACCTCCCGTTCCACCACATCATGATGAGAATCTCCCGCTCCACCACATCATGATGAGAATCTCCTGTTCCACCACATCATGATGAGAATCTCCCATTTCACCTCATGATGAGAACCTCCCGTTCCACCACATCATGATGAGAATCTTTCGTTGCACCACATCATGATGAGAATCTCCCGTTCCACCTCATCATGATGAGAACCTCCCTGTTCCACCACATCATGATGAGAATCTCCTGTTCTACCACATCATGATGAGAATCTCCTGTTCCACCTCATCAGGATGAGTATCTCCCATTCCATCTGATCACCATGAGAATCTTTCGTTCCACCTCATCATGATGAGAATCTTTCGTTCCATCTCATCACCATGAGAATCTCCCGTTCCACCACATCATGATGAGAATCTTTCGTTCCACCACATCATGATGAGAGTCTCCTGTTCTACCTCATCATGATGAGAATCTCCCGTTCCACCACATCATGATGAGAATCTTTCGTTCCACCACATCATGATGAGAGTCTCCTGTTCTACCTCATCATGATGAGAATCTTTCGTTCCACCACATCATGATGAGAATCTTTCCTTCCATCTCATCACCATGAGAATCTCCCGTTCCACCACATCATGATGAGAATCTTTCGTTCCACCACATCATGATGAGAGTCTCCTGTTCTACCACATCATGATGAGAATCTCCCGTTTCACCTCATGATGAGAACCTCCCGTTCCACCACATCATGATGAGAATCTCCTGTTCCACCACATCATGATGAGAATCTCCCGTTCCACCACATCATGATGAGAATCTCCCGTTCCACCACATCATGATGAGAATCTCCCGTTCCACTTCATCATGATGAGAACCTCCCGTTCCACCACATCATGATGAGAATCTCCCGCTCCACCACATCATGATGAGAATCTCCTGTTCCACCACATCATGATGAGAATCTCCCATTTCACCTCATGATGAGAACCTCCCGTTCCACCACATCATGATGAGAATCTTTCGTTGCACCACATCATGATGAGAATCTCCCGTTCCACCTCATCATGATGAGAACCTCCCGTTCCACCACATCATGATGAGAATCTCCTGTTCTACCACATCATGATGAGAATCTCCCGTTCCACCTCATCATGATGAGAATCTCCCGTTTCACCTCATGATGAGAACCTCCCGTTCCACCACATCATGATGAGAATCTCCCGTTCCACCACATCATGATGAGAATCTCCCGTTTCACCTCATGATGAGAACCTCCCGTTCCACCACATCATGTTGAGAGTCTCCTGTTCTACCTCATCATGATGAGAATCTTTCGTTGCACCACATCATGATGAGAATCTCCCGTTCCACCTCATCATGATGAGAATCTCCCGTTCCACCTCATCACGATGAGAATCTCCCGCTCCACCACATCATGAGAATCTTTCGTTCCACCACATCATGATGAGAGTCTCCCGTTCAACCTCATCACGATGAGAATCTCCCGCTCCACCACATCATGATGAGAATCTTTCGTTCCACCACATCAGGATGAGAATCTCCCATTCCATCTGATCACCATGAGAATCTTTCGTTCCACCTCATCATGATGAGAATCTTTCATTCCATCTCATCACCATGAGAATGTCCCGTTCCACCACATCATGATGAGAATCTTTCGTTCCACCACATCATGATGAGAGTCTCCTGTTCTACCTCATCATGATGAGAATCTCCACTTCCACCACATCATGATGAGAATCTTTCGTTCCACCTCATCATGATGAGAATCTCCCATTCCATCTCATCACCATGAGAATCTCCCGTTCCACCTCATCATGATGAGAATCTCCCGTTCCACCACATCAGGATGAGAATCTCCCGTTCCACCTCATCACCATGAGAATCTCCCGTTCCACCACATCATGATGAGAATCTTTCGTTCCACCACATCATGATGAGAGTCTCCTGTTCTACCTCATCATGATGAGAATCTTTCGTTCCACCACATCATGATGAGAATCTTTCGTTCCATCTCATCACCATGAGAATCTCCCGTTCCACCACATCATGATGAGAATCTTTCGTTCCACCACATCATGATGAGAGTCTCCTGTTCTACCACATCATGATGAGAATCTCCCGTTTCACCTCATGATGAGAACCTCCCGTTCCACCACATCATGATGAGAATCTTTCGTTGCACCACATCATGATGAGAATCTTTCGTTCCACCACATCATGATGAGAGTCTCCTGTTCTACCTCATCATGATGAGAATCTTTCGTTCCACCACATCATGATGAGAATCTTTCGTTCCATCTCATCACCATGAGAATCTCCCGTTCCACCACATCATGATGAGAATCTTTCGTTCCACCACATCATGATGAGAGTCTCCTGTTCCACCACATCATGATGAGAATCTCCCGTTTCACCTCATGATGAGAACCTCCCGTTCCACCACATCATGATGAGAATCTTTCGTTGCACCACATCATGATGAGAATCTCCCGTTCCACCTCATCATGATGAGAACCTCCCTGTTCCACCACATCATGATGAGAATCTCCTGTTCTACCACATCATGATGAGAATCTCCTGTCCCACATCATCATGATGAGAACCTCCCGTTCCACCACATCATGATGAGAATCTCCCGTTCCACCTCATCATGATGAGAATCTCCCGTTTCACCTCATGATGAGAACCTCCCGTTCCACCACATCATGATGAGAATCTCCCGTTCCACCACATCATGATGAGAATCTCCTGTCCCACATCATAATGATGAGAACCTCCCGTTCCACCACATCATGATGAGAATCTCCTGCTCTACCTCATCATGATGAGAATCTTTCGTTCCACCACATCATGATGAGAATCTCCCGTTCCACTTCATCATGATGAGAACCTCCCGTTCCACCACATCATGATGAGAATCTCCTGCTCTACCTCATCATGATGAGAATCTCCCGTTCCACCTCATCATGATGAGAATCTTTCGTTCCACCACATCATGATGAGAATCTCCCGTTCCACCACATCATGATGAGAATCTCCCGTTCCACTTCATCATGATGAGAATCTCCCGTTCCACCACATCATGATGAGAATCTCCTGTTCCACCACATCATGATGAGAATCTCCCGTTTCACCTCATGATGAGAACCTCCCGTTCCACCACATCATGATGAGAACCTCCCGTTCCACCACATCATGATGAGAATCTCCTGTTCTACCACATCATGATGAGAATCTCCTGTCCCACATCATCATGATGAGAACCTCCCGTTCCACCACATCATGATGAGAATCTCCTGTTCTACCACATCATGATGAGAATCTCCCGTTCCACCTCATCATGATGAGAATCTCCCGTTTCACCTCATGATGAGAACCTCCCGTTCCACCACATCATGATGAGAATCTCCCGTTCCACCACATCATGATGAGAATCTCCTGTTCTACCTCATCATGATGAGAATCTTTCGTTGCACCACATCATGATGAGAGTCTCCTGTTCTACCTTATCATGATGAGAATCTTTCGTTGCACCACATCATGATGAGAATCTCCTGTTCCACCTCATCATGATGAGAACCTCCCGTTCCACCACATCATGATGAGAATCTCCTGTTCTACCACATCATGATGAGAATCTCCCGTTCCACCTCATCACGATGAGAATCTCCCGCTCCACCACATCATGATGAGAATCTTTCGTTCCACCACATCATGATGAGAGTCTCCCGTTCAACCTCATCACGATGAGAACCTCCCGTTCCACCACATCATGATGAGAATCTCCTGTTCTACCACATCATGATGAGAATCTCCCGTTCCACCTCATCACGATGAGAATCTCCCGCTCCACCACATCATGATGAGAATCTTTCGTTCCACCACATCATGATGAGAGTCTCCCGTTCAACCTCATCACGATGAGAATCTCCCGTTCCACCACATCATGATGAGAATCTCCCGTTCCACCACATCATGATGAGAATCTCCTGTTCTACCTCATCATGATGAGAATCTTTCGTTGCACCACATCATGATGAGAATCTCTTGTCCCACATCATCATGATGAGAACCTCCCGTTCCACCACATCATGATGAGAATCTCCCGTTTCACCTCATGATGAGAACCTCCCGTTCCACCACATCATGATGAGAATCTCCCGTTCCACCACATCATGATGTGAATCTCCTGTTCTACCTCATCATGATGAGAATCTTTCGTTGCACCACATCATGATGAGAATCTCCTGTTCCACCTCATCATGATGAGAACCTCCCGTTCCACCACATCATGATGAGAATCTCCCGTTCCACCACATCATGATGTGAATCTCCTGTTCTACCTCATCATGATGAGAATCTTTCGTTGCACCACATCATGATGAGAATCTCCTGTTCCACCTCATCATGATGAGAACCTCCCGTTCCACCACATCATGATGAGAATCTCCTGTTCTACCACATCATGATGAGAATCTCCCGTTCCACCTCATCATGATGAGAATCTCCCGTTTCACCTCATGATGAGAACCTCCCGTTCCACCACATCATGATGAGAATCTCCCGTTCCACCACATCATGATGAGAATCTCCCGTTCCACCACATCATGATGAGAACCTCCCGTTCCACCACATCATGATGAGAATCTCCCGTTCTACCACATCATGATGAGAATCTCCCGTTCCACCACATCACGATGAGAATCTCCCGCTCCACCACATCATGATGAGAATCTTTCGTTCCACCACATCATGATGAGAGTCTTCCGTTCAACCTCATCACGACGAGAATCTCCCGCTCCACCACATCATGATGAGAATCTTTCGTTCCACCACATCATGATGACAATCTCCTGTTCTACCTCATCATGATGAGAATCTTTCGTTGCACCACATCATGATGAGAATCTCCTGTTCCAACTCATCATGATGAGAACCTCCCGTTCCACCACATCATGATGAGAATCTCCTGTTCTACCACATCATGATGAGAATCTCCTGTCCCACATCATCATGATGAGAACCTCCCGTTCCACCACATCATGATGAGAACCTCCCGTTCCACCACATCATGATGAGAATCTCCTCTTCTGCCTCATCATGATGAGAATCTTTCGTTGCACCACATCATGATGAGAATCTCCTGTTCCACCTCATCATGATGAGAACCTCCCGTTCCACCACATCATGATGAGAATCTCCTGTTCTACCACATCACCATGAGAATCTCCCGTTCCACCTCATCACCATGAGAATCTCCCGTTCCACCTCATCATGATGAGAATCTCCCGTTCCACCACATCATGATGAGAATCTTTCGTTCCACCACATCATGATGAGAGTCTCCCGTTCAACCTCATCACGATGAGAATCTCCCGTTCCACCACATCATGATGAGAATCTCCCGTTCCACCACATCATGATGAGAATCTCCTGTTCTACCTCATCATGATGAGAATCTTTCGTTGCACCACATCATGATGAGAATCTCCTGTCCCACATCATCAGGATGAGAATCTCCCATTCCATCTGATCACCATGAGAATCTTTCGTTCCACCTCATCATGATGAGAATCTTTCGTTCCATCTCATCACCATGAGAACCTCCCGTTCCACCACATCATGATGAGAATCTTTCGTTCCACCTCATCATGATGAGAATCTCCCGTTCCACCTCATCATGATGAGAATCTCCCGTTCCACCACATCATGATGAGAATCTCCCGTTCCACCTCATCACCATGAGAATCTCCCGTTCCACCATGATGAGAATCTTTCGTTCCACCACATCATGATGAGAGTCTCCTGTTCTACCTCATCATGATGAGAATCTTTCGTTCCACCACATCATGATGAGAATCTTTCGTTCCACCTCATCGTGATGAGAATCTCCCGTTCCACCTCATCATGAGGAGAATCTCCCGTTCCACCACATCATGATGAGAATCTCCCGTTCCACCTCATCACCATGAGAATCTCCCGTTCCACCATGATGAGAATCTTTCGTTCCACCACATCATGATGAGAGTCTCCTGTTCTACCTCATCATGATGAGAATCTTTCGTTCCACCACATCATGATGAGAATCTTTCGTTCCACCTCATCGTGATGAGAATCTCCCGTTCCACCACATCATGATGAGAATCTCCCGTTCCACCATGTCACAATGAGAATTTCTCGTTCTTCATTTTTCAAAGCTGTCTTACTGGACTTGATTGAACCCATTAAGAAATTACGATATTGTAGTTGTTTTTTTCTTTTTTTCTTCAAACAAAAACACAAATTAAAAAATGTTTTGTTCCAGAGTCTGATGGTTTCAGGCAGGAGTTATAACGTTTTATATTGCAGAAAACCTGAAGAATCCGCCAACTGAACCTGCACTGTTAATTTTCCACTAATTTCAGCAGCTTTTACAGTATGTTTCACTGTGCAGTCGGCTCCAGACTATCTCCAGTACCCAACAGATGGCTGCAAGTAGATTGCACTTTTCACAACAGACTTAAAGAAGACACCAAAAATCTTGGTTTAGACACTGAGTCATCTATAAGAAACAGAGTGCGCTCTGTTTCTTATAGATGTATCTGTGTTGCATTTTCTCTTCTTCTGACCTTCTCGGTAAAATCTGGAGATGGTTGTGTGTGAAAATCCCAGTAGATTAGCAGTTTCTGAAATACTCAGACCAACAACCATGCCACCTTCAAAGTCACTTAAATCTTCTTTCTTCCTCATTGTGGTGCCCACATTTAACTTCATTAAGTCGTCTTCACCATGTCTGCATGATTAAATGCATTGAGTTGCTGCCATGTGATTGGCTGGTTAGATATTCGCGTCAACAAGGAAATTAACGGGTGCACCTAATAAAGCGAAAAGTCTGAATCATACTGTCTGAAATTCAGACCACAAATTTATACAATGGTTATCTAGTTAACCTGATCTAGTTAAACCTGAATTAACTTTATATTTACCCATCCATCCTTTTTCTGCTCATTGGGGTTTGGTCACAACGGGCAGCTGCATAAGCAGAAAAGGCCAGACCTTCCTTCCCAACCACTTCTTCCAGTTTATTTGATGGGATCCTGATGTATCTCTGGCCAGCTAAGAGATGTCTTCCATCCAGCTTGTGCTGAGTCTGCTCCCAGGGGTATATATATATATATATATATATATATATATATATATATATATATATATGTGTGTGTGTGTGTGTGTGTGTGTGTGTGTGTAAGATACTAATATTCATTCTCAATTACTGAGATATGACACTGTAAGCATTGCACAAGAATATAATGAAGTCTTACAAAGACTCCCTTTTTTTTTACCCATTCAGTGTGCAGACTATAAGACTGAGATTAGACATATCCCATTAGGCACATTTATGGTACAAGTTCAGTAAGGGAGGGGGGAATTAAAGGCTCATTGGTTACCACCATTGTGCTGTTGTCAAAAGCTCCTTTCACAATGCCTTGTCACAAGCCAAGTCATGCTAATATGCAAAGCTGATGTCGGCACTGATTATGTCAGAGTTGGATCGTGTGTCTAAGGGACACCCAGCATGGTATAACATGG
This sequence comes from Telmatherina bonti, assembly GCF_933228915.1. Lineage (NCBI taxonomy): Eukaryota > Metazoa > Chordata > Actinopteri > Atheriniformes > Telmatherinidae > Telmatherina > Telmatherina bonti. The sequence goes on from NC_136626.1 coordinate 32,888,372, forward strand.
TGCATTAGACACTGACTTTGTCCTCACTTTTAGTGGCAGTATTGAACAGCTTCTACATACAAAGTCCTGAGAAGTCCTTTTGCTTATTAAAGTTTTCTGTAAAACGTTTTTCTTACACATGCATGAAAATGTGTTTCTGTGGGGGCATTTTCATGGATGTATCCCATCCACCACCCACTGTCTTCTGTGATGTTGTATGGTACTCAGAGTTAAACAAGGATATTAAGATCAGAACATTTGTAAATAAGTATGGTAATTCATAATGTAAAAGCTGTTTGTTTTTTTTTATTTATTAAAGTGTTTCCTTTTAATGATGATTGTTTATTTTTAATTTACAAATTTCATTTACAATCAATACCCTCAAAATATAGCCATCAATTTTCTTAAGCGCTTAGTAGAAGTCTGGGTTGTAGGAAACTGGAGCCTATCCCGGCAATCAACTAACAGAGGCATGGTACACCCTGGACAGGTTGCCAGTCTATCAGGGCCAATACAGAGACAGACAAGCATTCACACTCAAAATCACTCCTTAGGACAATTTAGAAAAACCAATAAACCTAACATGCATGTGTTAGGAAAGTGGGAGGAAGCCAAAGTACCTGGAGAGAACCCATTCACGGGGAGAACATAGAAACTCCATAAAGAAAGGCAACTGCTTGAACCTTCCCCAGTTGACCTTTCCGTGTGAGGCCACAGTGCTAACCGCTACACTAACATGCAGCCCCCAAAAATGTTCTTATTAAAAGTTTTTCTAGATTTGTAACCTTCCCACAAAGAAACATTACATTTGTGGATTTCACGGTGAACAATGTTCAGGGACAAAGATTTCTGGAAGTGTTCTGAGCTTAAGCAGGCCTTTCCAGTATAAAAAATAATAAATGTTTTAAAAGCAGTTCCATCTGAAGGTCTATATGTCATGCACATCCAGTTTTGACAATTAATGTTGTCCCATAGACACAGAGACTGTCCCAATGGTTGGAATCTTTCAATGATATTGAAATTGTTCCACAAATTTTAGATGCAGATTGGTGAACCTGTTCCCATCTTTACACCAAAGGAGTTTTGCCTCCAAAATGTTCCTTTATCTGAGCTTTTGGAGCCTAAGTTGTTTTAAAATGTTCCTTCAGCTCTTTTTTATTTGTGCCAATTTCTTTTCCAGTCTTTTGTTGCCTCTGTTTCAACTTTTAAAAGCATTGATGCTTTCAAACTCAAAATGAGAAAATATTTTCCCTGAAATGTAAATGAAAAATGTTTTAGTTTTATTATCTGATATGTATAAATTATATTGGGAATAAAACGTGGCTTCATGAGATTAGCTAACAACTGCAATATAATTTTTGTTTACATATTTTACAGTGCCTCACCCTTTTTGGAAACATGGATGGATTGAAAGTGATAAATTTATCCACCCAATCTCAGCATTTCTCTGATAACAACATGAGTATATGTCCGTACCATAGACTGGATATAAATACATGGACGTAGCCTCTGTGACGTCCCCCGTAGATTTCTGAAAAAATTAATTGAAGCTTGGTGGGCGGTTCCTACCATCACCATCTTGGCATGCGCCTTGTCTCGCCTGGAAAATACAATGGGCAAGGAGGTAGAGCTGAGAGGGGGGCTGTGAGCGTCATGGTGGATGATTGACATCAAGCGAACTCCGAGCTTTCTGTAGCTAAGAGCTAACCGAGCTAACCCAGAGATAACAGGAGCTAACCAGCTAACGGAAGTAAGGGGGCTAAAGCTAAGTCACGTTGTTAACTGGCTTAAAGCCGCAGTTGTTCTACGTTCTTCTTACTTGAAGTGTCAATCGCAAAGACATGCCCCTAAATATGCCAAACTTCGAGATTAAATGACTTTTAAACGGGGCAGTTAGAAAAAAATTCACTCCCCCCACAGTTGTCATGAATGTAAACCTGACCTATTAAACCTAAAATGGATTTTTTTTTTAACCAGGCTGTAAACATGTTTATTTCCGCTGTGAAGTTGGTCTTTTTAAGATGGGAGTCTATGGGAATTGCTATGTTTTGCAGCTAGCCCCTAGTGGATGAAGGCGGAACTGCAGTTTTATGCACTTCCGCATAGGCTTCACTTTTTAAAAAAAATGTATTTATTGTTCGTCAACATAACATGGGTTCATTTACAGAAACATTTTCTTTTTTGCAGTTTGCACATGCCCTCAGTTGACAAATTGTATATTTACAAAATAGTGAACAAATAAAATAACCATATGAGAATAATTACAAAATAAAACAAATGTGTATATACGCATGAAAAGAGTCTAGGCTTCACTTTTTACCGCCGAAGGCTCCGTCCATCTTTCATACACTGTCTATGGTCCAAACTTTGACTAGTGCTGTATATATATTTACAAAAACATGGCAAAGAACCAATTAAACTTTAGCAGATAAATTAGGTAAATATATAATGTTGAAACATACAGTATTAAAAACAACATCCTATCAATTTTTACTGAAAAGCGTAGATGTTTGAATGTAAAAATCAGCACAAACAGTGATTCATTTAATTAATTTGAATTTTGTTTTAATTTTCCCGGGGCGTCACAGCGCGGCGTTCGGGGCACTAATCACCCCTCATACCCGCGGACAGGTTACCGTATGGCTCCATTTATGCGGATACACCTTTCATCCCTGGTGTCCCTGCCCTAGTGGAGAAGGCCTGCACCGCAGCTCTGACTCGAGTTTCCTGTTGAGTTTCCCTGTTTCAGGGACAGGAACTCCCTGCTCGACTTCTCTCCCCCGCCCATGATAATAATACCGATCGAGTGTAAGATTCCTCTGCCCAACACCAGAAGAAATAAACCCGGACTAAAGGCGTTCAAACTCGGGACGCCGGGTGTTGAGAGCAGGATCTACATTCCGGCTTAATGGCGCAGTAGTGGAGTCCACATTTACACAAGTTTTCCCTACAAATCGACAAACTCCGGGTGAGTAGGAATGATTGATCGCGAAGTTGGTTTCTGAGTGAGGATATCCAGCTACTTCGCCCGCGACTCAGACAGAAGAAAAGTTGTGTTGCGTGCTTTGGGGTGTAAAACCACTTTGTTAAAGTTTATTCATTTAAAACGGACACCTTATTTCGATATAAGCCCAGAAGAATGGGATTGGCAAAGTAAACAGCTTGTTGCAAAGCAAAGCCATTTTCCTGGCTCAGAGGCCTGAGCTGTGACTAATCTCAGGCCACGGCACGGAACAGGGATAGAGCCATTACATGTAGGAGGGAGGACTGCTGCACGCCAAATTACCACTTCAGAACAACTTTTTACCCCTTCTCATTTGGATAAATGTGTCCTTTAAAAAAAAAACAAAAAAAAACACTAGGAGAGTATATCCTCCAGGTGTGATCCACAGGAATAAGTTACTGATATAAAGAAAGTATTTTACTCAGTTGGCACACATTGTCTGCGAATGTAAAATACAAAAGGAAATTCTTATCTGTTTTAGTTGTTTATTTTGTTAGTGTTTTTTTTTTTTTTTTTTTTTTTTTTTTTTTGTCATTTGGAAGTTAGCATTTCCCAGATGAAGTACTGTAGTAGCCAACCAGGATTGCTGTGTTCAGGAACCCGTCCCGATGTTGCATTTACGGTCCATTCCTTTTACTGTAAACGACACTTTCACACAGTCAGAAATACTGTATTTGAATTACATTTATTGAATGAAATAACCCTTTGCTATAGTTTATAAAAACCATACAGGGGAAACTGGTGCTTGTTGCTTATGGATTTGTTATAATCTCTTATCCTGCCAGTTTGGGCACAAAAGAAGGAAGGAAAAGAGGAAAAGGGGAGGGTGATGTCATGAAGATCCTTTATGGAAATCATACTGGTTATTTGGTGAGGATGCATCAGTTATTTTTCTCTGTGATTTAGTTTCTTTTCTTTTCCTTGCCATAAAGCCAAATATGAACACCCTTTAAGTTGCATATCAAACCTGTAAAGTGTATGACACAGAAAAAAACTGAATCATCATTAATTTATACCATGTCTGGGTGAATACTCAATTCTGATTGGTTGCAGAGTGTCCATTAAAAAGTGATATAGGACACTAGTTAAAAAAGTTCTGTCAAATAGCCGAATAATTCTAAATCATTACGCTAGCTCAAACAGCAGTTGGTTACCGTGGCGACAGAAATGTTTGCGACAAAGCAGAAAGAATATCTGGAAGAACTATGTCAAACAATGGTTACTAATAAATGTATCTTATCTGCCAGTTTTTAATTAGTTTATTTTTTTCAGGTTAATTTAGACCATCGGTTGATCAATAACCAGAGTAGAAAAGAGAGAAAGGAAAAAAAGTCTTCCAATCCCTTTCCATCTCACCACTGTATCATCTTCATGTTCTACCAAGATCGTTAGTTGAAATCAGTCACTGCAGACAAAATATCCTTCATATTATTTCAGCCGTATTAAATAATATTTAATCAGTTAGTTTGTGATGAAGCTCTAGATCTCTCAAAGAGGGACAGAGCGGCTCTGACGTCACCCTGCGTGTGTTTCTCTGCATTAATGCTCCAACATGATTTTAACAGTTAAAACGACATCAGTAATTGATCTTATATTATTTTCTTTGTGAGTGACCATGGTATAAGCGGGATAATGCCCTCTGAGGTGTCCATTATCAGAAATTAATGGACTTCGCATCGGACAGTTCACTCCGCATCATCCATTAATTTCTGATAATGAACACCTCGTCAGGCACTATCCTTTACATGTATTGCAGCTGATAGGAACATTATAAAACATTGACTGCTGGATCTGTTTTGGAGCATGCAAGAGTCCAAACAAGAAGCTATGAGAATTGAAGTTATGCCCTGATAGACGGATAAGCTCAGATATGTTGTGTGTAATGATGCAGTGATAAGTGGTGCTTGAGCTTGTCACATGTTTTATAGATGAGTTTTCACACATTCACTTCAAAAACATCTTTAACTTCCTTTCAGATTGGCATTGTTTGATGCAGCAAGCTCGTGAAGTGATAAAGTTGGTTTCATTGCAGCTGTTAAGTGTTTGTTCTTGTTTCCATGTTCGAGGTGAAGGTTTTGCAAGGCATCGTTTCTCACTTTTGTGTGGATTCCTTTATTGATAAGAAAGTTGCTTCCTCCGACATGTTCAGACAGATCAGGCCAAATGTGATTAAATGGTAGGCTTTGGTGCTGAGTTTGTGAAACTTTTAAATGTTTTAATTTTGTCTTCTGCTACACCAAACATGAGAAAACTGCAAGTCATTTTGTACCAGAAGCTTAAGTTTCCTCTTTTTAAGAATAATTTCTGCACATCTAGCTGCTTTAAACTGCAACTTTTCAGATGAAAGAAGATGTGTGATTGGAAAATATAATGTGCAGTGTAGCTTTTCTGTTTAACTCTTACTGTTGGCTTGTAATTACTGGTAATATTGAAATGGAGAATTTTCACAATTTCATGAAAAAAGAGCTCAAAGTGAATTTGATGTGTCAAAGAGTTTGGAAGAGGTGAAGCAAAGGCTGGGAAAGTAAGCAGTACTGAAAAACCACTGAAGGGACATGTTGCAACTACCTGGGTTAATGATGACTAAACTGATTGGGTATAAAAAGAGCACAGTAGAGAGGTAAAGTCTCTCAGAAGTGAGGGAAGGCTAAGGTTTAGTAATCTAGACCAAAACTAGGACAGCATAGTGATTCTTTAAAGGTCTATGGTTTCACACTAACATATGTTTTTGACATTCTTTTTCCGGGAAGTCTGTAAAATATTTTAGAAACACGAAATACTGCATCTGCTGCACTGTCATGGTTTTGTAGTCGGAGAGTCTACTCCTTTAACCCATGAAAACATGCGGAGCATCATGAAAGACGAAAGGCCCTGTTTACCCCACAAAGCTGAGACAGTAAAACGTGGAAACTTTGGTGATATCGGGAACCTCCAGCGGTTAAAAGTGAAGCCTGTGTGGAAGTGCCAAAAATTGCAGTTCCCCCTTCATCCACTAGGGGCTCCAAAACGAAGCAAATTCCCATAGACTCCCATGTTAAAAAGGCCCACTTCACAGCAGAAATAAACAATCTTTACAGCCTGATACCAAAAACAATTTTTTTTTCTCACTGTTTAAAAGAATTTCATCTCAAATTTAGATATAAATGGGGGTGTGTTCTTTTGATTGACTGGTACCCTATCGCGCTGCAAGAAGGCAGAATGTAGCACAGCCATAATTTTTAGCCGGTTAGCAGTGTGACTTAGCTTTAGCCCACTTACCTTTGTTAGCTGGATAGCTCCTGTTAGCTCCGGGTTAGCTCTGAGCTACAGGCATGTTGGAGTTTGATAGATGTTAATCGTTCACAGCCCCCCTCCCAGTTCTACCTATTTGTCCATTTTTTAATTTTGCGGAAGAGACAACATGCTTGATGCTACCAAGATGGCGATGGTAGGAACCGCTCACCGAGCTTCAATTCAGCTCTTCAGAAACCTACGGGTGGCGTCACGGAGGCTCCATCCATCTATTTTATATACAGTCTCTGGTTCAAACATTTAAAATGTCTTCTATGATCTTCTGAGAATTAAACACGGTCTTATGAAATTCACCCAAATGTGGCACTAGCTTCAGCAAGGAGATTTTTATTTTTTCTTCTTATCCGTCAGAAGACAGTTTCTTTTTAGTTTCAGACAAAGTAATAAGATGATGACGTACCTTGATATGTTTTGGTGGTTACCTGCAGCTGTCCTCAGAAACGTTCGCTGATGCCTTGTTGATCGTTTATCAGCTGTCAGATTTGCTTGTGTGGTCAACCGCGCCGCTCGTTGTGCGGTGGTCTTTGGTGTAAAGAATCCCAGGTGTTTGACAGCATGTACCCTCCTCCGTCCTGGTTTATGGTGTTGCGGGCCCCCCTTCTGATGTTGATTCCTCCTAATGCAACATTTAAATCAGTTTCCCTCCAATCTGACAGTCCTTGCACTGTCCTAATCCACGATATGTTCGTTCTTCTTGCAGTGATGCAATTTGGCTAATTTTAAATTCTCCTGTTCTGCCTGTTTGTGTGTTTTTCTTGCAAGTCTTCTGGCTGTTTTCCCCTTTTTTGACGTTACGTTTTCTTTATGTTGGAAGTCCTCCTTGTCTCTCCTGGAGGTTTAATTACGAGATCTTCATAGCATTTCATGTATTACATTGCACTTCTGTGCTATTTTGTCCTTGAGATGGACAAAAAGCTGCTGTAGGTTTGTGGGGTTTGATTCTGCACTTGCTTCATATTGTAAAATATATTTTCTGGGCTTTGTGAACTTCTGTTATGAAACAAATGACATAGTGTTGGAAAAAAATACACCCCCCCCAATCTAAATAAATGACTCCAATCTAAAGAACAATTACTCAGAAATGGAAAAAATAACACAGATGAATGGTAAAATGAAGCCATTTAAAACAAGATGGATGTCACATAATATAGATACAAGCTCTGTATGTATGGGGTGGGGGGAGGGGTACTCATTTGCAAAATGTAGACTAGAATCAGGACAAATAGAACCATATTTATACAAGCATTTCTTATGGGTGTCTGTATGTTTGTATACATATATAGGTATAGGCATGTATAGTTTTTTTTCCGTCTCTCATAAATTTATCTACTGTTCAGAAGTCACAAGTATGGATCCACCAATACAGTTTTTTGTTTTTTTTTACCAGGTACAAGCACTTGCATTTGTGAACTTGTTCATATGAGTATTTATAAATCCTATTACAGTTCCCTGGTGAGGAGGAGAGTGGACCAGAATGTCCGATGTGACGGCTGAGTGGTTTATCGATATGTCAGGATCTTAACAAATAAGAAGGATAAAGTGGTTTTGGTGGATTCTGTTTGCGGCTGTGTCTAAATGCCTAAAATCTGCATCGCCCACAGAGATCAGACTAAATGCAGCTGTTTAATAGGCACTAGTATTGGATTTGTTTCTGGGCACTGGGTAGTGACAAATTTTTAAATTTGTAAACTGTCAGAAACGTCTTGAATAGGAGATAAAGAGGCTTTTTGGTTCCCAGTTGTAACAATGCACCTTCATGCCCAAAATAAGCTTCTCTCATAGGGATTAACTGCAACTTTATTTATAACGCACTTTAAAAGCAACAACGTTGACCAAGGTGCCACATTGTGGGGGTTAAAACTAAATACAGAATGAATAACATACAAGAGGACAATTAAAATGTAAAATACTACTTCTAAGATGAAGCCAAAATCTGATTTTTATTGTGGTAAAAATGGTAACAAACTTTTTTTTTTTTTTTTTTTTTTTTAACTGGTGGGACAGTGGCCCCTAAGTGAAATTTATGTGTGCAGTGTTTGCATTTTACTTTGCCACAGTTGACACAACATAAAAAAAAAACCAAGCTGTCATCAAATAAAATCAATAACACCTGCTTGTGTTAAACTTTAGAATCAACCTCGCTGCACTGGTTTGCAGCCTTCTGCTTTCTAAATGCAACTGGGAGTTGAGCTGCACTTTCATTACACAGGTCACAGCGCATTTTGTGCTTCAGACTGGTGGTGTGTTTAATCAAAATGTCGTTTTTTTAGTTGTGTGAGGCCAGTGTGGGTATCAACAGCAGCATTTTCAGTTCATTTAATTGGTGTCCTTAAAATACCTCAGCTAGGTGAACTTGTTGAGCCACTCATCGGTAAACAGAATCTTCTTTCTGAGTCAGTCATCTTCAACTTGTCTCCTCTTGAACATGATGTTTATGGGGGAGAAAGCACTGGTCATCCTCTTCTCTATCACTGACCACGTTTACATGAATTTTTGTTTTCACCTTTTTCACCTAAATGCATGTTTGAGTTTTCAGGCACTCTACGTTTGGGTTCCATGGTGATGGAAACGATTGGTTTTAAAGAGTTTTTTCTACTTCAAAATTTTAGTAACGTCCTGATGGAGGGACTCAGTGATTGGTCATTTTCTTGAGGTTGTGCACGTTCACAAGAAGAAAGCTACGCCCACCTATACTGCTCAGCATAACTGAGTAAACTAGCAGTTGACCAATCAGACGCAGGCAGGACATGGGGCGGAGCTTTCTCTGTTCGCTTGTTTCTGGCAGAAGCTGATCTAAGGATCAATACAAAATGAATGAAGGGGTTTGAGGAAAATACTTGATTATTTCTTGCATATTGAAATAAATTAGACTCAAATGTGCAAAATAGAGCCACTTGAAATCCGAATTATTATTTCGAAATTAAAATATATCATGTTACAGTAGCTAATGTTTGTGTTCGGTGAAACAGAGCGTCAACCTCCCGCAGTTTAAAGTAAAGCCAATGCAGAAACGCCAAGATCACAGCAAAAATCTGATACTTGTTGCTGGTTTTGGTACATGACATAGTATCGGACTGATACCTGATGTTGGTATTGGTACACTGACATAGTATCGGACTGATACCTGATGTTAGTACTGGTACACTGACATAGTATCAGACTGATACCTGATGCTGGTATTGGTACACTGACATAGTATCAGACTGATACTTGTTGCAGGTATTGGTACACTGACATAGTATCGGACTGATACCTGATGCTGGTTATGGTACACTGACATAGTATCAGATTAATACCAGATGTTAGTACTAGTACACAAACGTAGTATCGGACTGATACCTGATGCTGGTATTGGTATACTGACGTAGTATTGGACTGATACCTGATGCTGGTATTGGTACACTGACATAGTATCGGACTGATACCTGATGTTAGTACTGGTACACTGACATAGTATCGGACTGATACCTGATGCTGGTTATGGTACACTGACATAGTATCAGATTAATACCAGATGTTAGTACTAGTACACAAACGTAGTATCGGACTGATACCTGATGCTGGTATTGGTATACTGACGTAGTATCAGACTGATACCTGATGCTGGTATTGGTACACTGACATAGTATCGGACTGATACCTGATGTTAGTACTGGTACACTGACATAGTATCGGACTGATACCTGATGCTGGTTATGGTACACTGACATAGTATCAGATTAATACCAGATGTTAGTACTAGTACACAAACATAGTATCGGATTGATACCTGATGCTGGTATTGGTACACTGACATAGTATCGGACTGATACCTGATGTTAGTACTGGTACACTGACATAGTATCAGACTGATACCTGATGCTGGTATTGGTACACTGACATAGTATCAGACTGATACCTGATGCTGGTATTGGTATACTGACATAGTATTGGACTGATACCTGATGCTGATATTGGTACACTGATATAGTATCGGACTGATACTTGTTGCAGGTATTGGTACACTGACAAAGTATCAGACTGATACCTGATGTTAGTACTGGTACACTGACATAGTATCAGACTGATACCTGATGCTGGTATTGGTACACTGACATAGTATCAGACTGATACCTGATGCTGGTATTGGTATACTGACATAGTATTGGACTGATACCTGATGCTGATATTGGTACACTGATATAGTATCGGACTGATACTTGTTGCAGGTATTGGTACACTGACATAGTATCAGACTGATACCTGATGCTGGTATTGGTACACTGACATAGTATCGGACTGATACCTGATGTTAGTACTGGTACACTGACATAGTATCGGACTGATACCTGATGCTGGTTATGGTACACTGACATAGTATCAGATTAATACCAGATGTTAGTACTAGTACACAAACGTAGTATCGGACTGATACCTGATGCTGGTATTGGTATACTGACGTAGTATTGGACTGATACCTGATGCTGGTTATGGTACACTAACATAGTATCAGACTGATACCTGATGTTGGTATTGGCATCGGTGCATCCCTTCTTACAACTAAATGTACCATCAGTGAAGCGCTGGGCTTATGGAAATGATGAAGGAATTACTGCTTGACTTTTGAGTCCAGCCAGGAGTCCTTAATGTTCTGCAGCATTATTTTTTAACGACCTGCATCAAATCAACGCATCACTCGCACTGATACTCCCTAAAGGATAGAGCATAATTTACTGTTTACTACAAATATACAACTGTGCATAAAACAATGGTTTCCTTTGCTGTGCATGACTGCATGACTACAAACAGACTGATGTGAACAGTGGTGTAACGTCATGATAAGGCAGGTGCTGATGCGTGGTGTTTTGACCAAAGTGAGCCACAGGCCTTCCACTAAGACCTCAGGAAGTCGCGTCAGTGTGAGGGGAAAAAGGTCACAAGAGGACACCTCTGGTAAGTTTTAGCTTCATTTAGAGAATTTTGTCTGGGAAATATTTGTCAGTAAACTGAATGGGGAGTAATGTGAACTGTAATGTCACAGTTTTCTTGCTAAAACATACCAGTTTGCGATGGCATTTTCTGTTGGTCTAACTTATTGATCGATTGTTTTGTCTTCTTGAGCGGGTGTTTCCATTCTTGAAAGTCAGCAAGTTTTAGATGGTAGCACTTTATGTTGCATTTAACTGTATTAAAGATGCTATGTAAATAAAGTTTTGATTAGTTGCACTTACAGTAAGTGTGTATCAGAGAGAAGCTGGAGCTTGACCATAAATAGGAGCAAAACTAGCCTTTTGTGCAAAACTGCTATTATTATCACAGCGTTACCTGCTGGTGATGCAGATCTGCTCATTAGTTCACATCTGCTGCCTTTTAAAGATAATTTTATTTATATATATATATATATAACGATTAAAACTATTAAAACGTCAGATAAATGGTCTGATTTGTGTGCCAATCACCAGAGAGTGCTGTTGGTTCTCTGCTGGTACATTCGGGTCGCCTTCTTGAGCCTGATTTAAGTTCCTTACTGTGTAATTACAGGAAGTTCTGCAAACACATGGTGTCACTTAAAGAGGCATAACTTCTCTTATTTGTTCCCGTCTGTCTCTCATGGCGAGATGGTTCTAGAGGGAACTGTGCACAAAACCAAAAGCCACAAATGTTCCTCTTTTCTTTTTGTATACTGGGTTTCTTTTCCATCAGATGTGACTAATAATTATAATAAGTTGAAAAGCTAATATATTTTTTACTTTTTCTTCTGCATGTCAAGACAAAAACACGTATTCACTCTTTATGATGAATTTTAATCAGGATCCAGGTTCATTATCAGTCCTTCCTCTTTTGAAGTAGGTGATGCATCACATGCTTTCAGTCCCCTGAGGTTCATAGTTCCCTGTTTTTATGTGTGATTTGAAGCTAACGGTACTGTACAGCTAACCATTTGCAAACAAGTTTCACAAACAAAAATAGGATGTTTTAGTTTTTACTGTAGCGAGCTTGGACACTGCTTTGCATTTTTCTTCCCATCTAACTTCCTTCTCCTCTGATACTCTGTATTTTGCAACTAACCACATCTATTTTTAGCTGTTGGTATTAATGTGCATTCAGTGCAATGTCCCCACTGATTACTTTTCACACAGTGCAGGATCTAAGCATCACTAATGTTCATGAACACATGTTGCACATATGTTACAATGCAGACACAGATACACCAGTAATGGTTGAACAGCGTGTGAACTGCTTTACTGAGGAGTAATCCTAGCAAACTTGATTTTTACGTTCTCTTCAAGCTTATGGTATGACTCACAGCTCTGAAACAGCAGGAAATGAATCATTGTTCAATCTTAGAAACGAACTAGTATTATTCATATGAATATTAAGTGACATAACACATTTTTAGTGGTTTAAGTGAAGTCTAATCCAACTTACTTTATGATTGTATCAATAGAAGAGAACTAAAGAAGGCAAGCCAGGCACCAGCCTGTTTAGTTAGCAGCTCCTGATGTGATCTGATACATCTTGGTGATAGGGCTGGGCGACGAGACCAAAATCTCATATCTGGATGTAGCTTATTTATATCCCCATAACGATATACATATAATATATGTATATCAATATGTATATTGTTATGTATATGTTTAGATATACATAACAATATAAAATATTTTGTGTAATTTTCTGTCAGTCATCAGTTATGTATCAGATGTGCTTGGCAACGGCAGCAGTGATCTCCTTCCATCTGGGGGAACTATGGCCGTATGACGTTTTACAGGTAAATACCTGCTGCAGCGTTTGTGTCTGGAGTTTATTGTGAGCTTTTGCCTCCGCTTGACGCTGCTTTTGCTGCTTTTGTTCGTTGACTCTAGTCTTTATTATGTATTCTTCATCCAGATTCTTGTGCAGGTGCTAAAATGAGTTGTTTTTATATCCAAACCGCCTCCATGTGACAGAAATTTCCCTCTTTTATGAACAAGCTCATCAGTTTGGGTTGGCTGGTCATCTTTTAGTGAATTATCCTGCTCTGAAACACGCCGGCTACCGTCTTCCTCCATGTTTGTTTATATATTGCATCGTGCCGTAAAGCACAACTTGATGTAAAATATTGCAGTAAAGCACCTTATCAAGGCATCAACGATAGAGCCTCATATGAAATGAGAGACATTTTCTGTCATCCAAACGATATATATTGGCATATCGCCCAGCCCTACTTGGTAAATAGTATACGGCCATATTCTACATATTTTATAATGAGTGTTTGATTTTAACAAGCCCTTCTGACAGCTGAAAAGATATACTTCTGCTTGTGTACGTAACCAACATAAAATGATGACCTGTTTGTTGGAATTTAGCCACATAATGAGTCAGATGTCCCCACCCTCATTTCCTTGTTTTCTGTCATGAAAAATACATATTTGTACCCCTGAAACTTCATGCTGCAGTTTTGTAGCGGTTCGGATCGTCTCGTGTTGATCAAACTTTCCTCTGTAGAGCTGGAGGTCGGCAACCCCCGCCGACCCGGATCCCGGGAATGCACTGACTGCAGGCTTTTGTCTTGACTGTCAGGCTGTGTGAATTGTTTTGGCCGGGTTCCTCGTCTGTTCTGATCGCAGTTGGTGTTTTGATTGTTGTCAGCGGTGCCCGACGTGCAGCGAGACTGAGAAAGCAAACCAAAGCATGCCGCGCCAGGTTTCCTGATGCAGGACAGGTCGGTGTGCATCAAACTTTACATTGTTGACTCCACACTTCACGTGAACCTGGTAGCTGTTGAGTAACGTGAGAACACGTAATGCAGCAGTGTCCAAAGTCTGTCCTCAAAGGCCGCTGTCCTGCAGGTTTTCTATGTATCCCTGCTCCAACACACCTGGCTTCCATTAAATGGAGCCAAAAGCCAATAAAGATCTGCACAATGACAGATTAATTTGAGTCAGGTGTGTTGGAGCAGGAATACATGGAAAACCTGCAGGATTGCGGCTCTCGAGGACCAGAGCTAGACACTTCTGACATAATGTTCTTTTTCTTTTTCTTTTTTTTTAAAGTGGAACTATTATGTGCATTTCAGGCTAATTTATTTTTATTTCTGAGACCAGAAGGGCTGGGATTGATGGAGTTATTGTCACAAATGGCTTTATTTACTTCAGACCGACCCTCTCCGTAGGCTGTCAGATCAGCCTGCGGGCAAAACGAGTGGATTGAGACTCTTCCGCATTAAGCCCCGCCTCCCGCCACTGCACTACATCGGGAGCGCGCACCGCACCTGCTTTCGCCGTCATTGTAACATCTCATAAACAGAAGGATTAGGCGAATATAAACTCAATAAAAAAACAAAATACAATGTCAACACATAGCACACAGCCCTACATGTTGGAACCTGAATCAGAGCCTGAAAACGAAGTGGAAAACAGCAACCCACAGCAACGAATGCAGCAGGATGTCTCTCTTTGGTAAACTCACCAGCCATCGTTGGAAATAACTTTATCCCACGTTTTCCACCCGCCTGATGTATTTGTACATGCCCTTGTTAACCAGTAGAAGGTAACCAATCACCGAACCTTATCCCCCGGGACGTCACAAGGATTTCCAAGTAGAAAAAACTCTCTAAAACGACGCGTTTTTCGTCACCATGGAAACCGAACGGAGAGCGTGCTGGAACTCAAACTCAAACTTGCATTTAGGTGATACAAAAAACAGTGTCGTTCACATGTCTGATGAGGATTCAACACTGTAACACTTTAGAAAGCTCAGAAAACTCCAAATACCATCATAGCACCCCTTTAAGGAATTTGGGTCAGGAATGTGTCGGGAAACCATTTCTTCCTTGTTCTTAACGTCTCACACTTGCCTGTACTTGATCCGATTACAAAAATATACTCAGGTATGTTGTCACAAAACTGCGGCCACGTAGAGGTGGTGCACGCAGATTAAGTACAACTGTGGCAAACTGAGGCTTGGGTGAAGTGCAGGGCACAAACAGTTGGGAGCAGGCTTGTACAGGCAGCACTGGAGCCATGCAAAAGGTCACAGGAACAGGACAAAAGACTGCAGTAAGGTCTTCTTCTGAGTCCAGTTTCCAGGTTTGCCCATCAGCTTAGATGGAGACTTGGATAGGTCTCGCTCTGACTGTTAAATACAGAGGTCAGTGATGAGCAGGGGGGCTTCAGCAAGTCTGGAACAAGGCAGATGTGTCTTTGTGAAAGATGGATTTATAAACATACAAAATCATCGTAGAAAAACATTTACTTCCTTATGCGAAGACTTGTTTCCCCACTCAGAGGACTACAGAAGGACAATCCTCCATGCCACACAGCCAGGAGAACCAAGGTCTGGATGGAGGATCACCACATCAAGAGACTTTCATGGCCGATTTAATTTCCAGATCTGAAACCAGTTGAAAACCCTTGAAATTACATAAAAAAGCAAGATGGATGGTTACAAACCATCAAACCAAGCTGAGCACTTTGATTTGTTTCAAAGTCATAGAAAGTTATCCAACAGTAATCGGAGCAGCAATCTCTTATTTTTTTTTTTTTTACAGAGCTGTGTGATGTGCAGAGTAAGTACCAGAGAGATGGAGTCTTCTTCCCAGCAGTCCCAGCAGACTTTCATCATGTCCTGATTCAGCACTTACCCTACTGGTTGACACTAGACAGGAAGCACTGCACAGTCTGGTGTCTGTTTGCACAAACAGGAACCTTAACGCCGTATGAAGCTCCTTCTGAGAAATTGCGGGGATAATTTAAGATGTTGTTCATCTTGTAGACTGGGAAATTCAGATATTACAGCAACATATACCAATAGAAAGTTAAAGTAAAGTAGAAAAAAATACTACAGTAACACTTGTCCTTAAAACATTTACATTATCCCTTTTTCGACACACCTGGCTCACAATAATCGGATCCAACAGCCAATGAAGTTCATGGGATACATGGAAAACCTGCAGAATTGTGGCCTCTGGAGCTGGGCATGCCTGAACTAATCCAATATGGATTCATTAAACCACTAAGATTGATTGATCAGCGTGTACATCCAAAATCAGCTTCCCCCACTGAGATACTACCGAATTACTGGGTGTCCAGTAATAAGGATCAATGTAAAACTTGAAAACTGTCAGGAACTTCATTAATAAGGAGAATCAATGGCTTTTGGTGGATTTGGTTCACATGTAATAAGGCACCTATATGATGTCAGGTCATCACTGTAAAAGATAAGCTGTTCTCATTTAATATTTATCTTTATTTTAACTTTAAATAAAGGTTAGATCAATTTTAAATCGATGGCAATCATCTTCTCTTGCCATGAGGCCAAATTCAGATTTCTTTCATCTGCCATTGGATCACAATCACCTGCAAACCATGTAAAATCTTATCACCATAGCACCACGTTCAACAATTAGGGTTTTGAAAATAACAGTGATGTCATCACGCACAAGAAAGGACTGGTAAATGTAGACTATGATCTTACAAATATTGGATTTTTGAGGTGCATTTGGATCGTATTACAGTAATCTGATTACTCCCAGATATCTGATATCTTTCATGGCCATACAAACGAGCTAAACGTTTAATAAAAATAATAATCTGAGAGTGTAAATGGACCAATATGGAAGTGGATTGGATCTAAATTGGGCTGAATCAGGAAATTAGTGGTGATACTCAGCCCAGATGGGAGGTTTCAGTTTTACCAAGCCCTCATGTGCCGTCTGCCTCCCGGTAGAGCTGCAACAGCCTCATAGCGGTGAATAAAGTATTAGCCGTGCTAGCAGAGTAGCTACGGGGTTGGTGTCATTAATTGATCTACCTTATTTTTTCTAAATAGCTTCTGATTAGCTAAAAGTTGGCCTGTCGTTTGGTAAATATGTTGAAACTCAAGATCAGTATAAAAACTTCCTGCCGTTCATTTTCAGCCCTTTGCTTTTGAACAAATGTAGTAAATGATGTTTTTGTTACTTTTTCCGCAGCATGACGTCCACAGTGACTTTAGAGGACGCTCTGTCCAACGTGGACCTGCTGGAGGAGCTGCCGCTCCCGGACCAGCAGCCATGCATTGAGCCGCTGCCCTCCTCCGTCATTTATCAGGTGAGTTGTGACAACTGAGTCTAAATGCGGCTTCCTATACGGTATTTTCTAATCTGGAATGGCAAACACATTTTCTCTTTGTGAATCTCTGAGGAAAATTAACAACACTTAATGTTCCGTTTCGTCCACAGCCCAACTTCAACACCAACTTCGAAGACCGAAACGCATTTGTCACCGGCATCGCCAGATACATCGAACAGGCCACCGTTCACTCCAGCATGGTACTTATCACTGCTTCATGACCAGTTTGTTTACTCCCTCCTTTCGTTTCCACCTGCTGGGACAAATACTTTCCCCATAATGGGATCCAAGGTCTGTTGGAACCAGGATCTGCTGAGGGGACTTGGCTTTCCCTGAAAAATATTTCTAATTGTCCAGCAGGCAACTCACAAGATCCAGACACAAATGGCCCATGGACAGACGGATTCTTTGCAGACCTTTGTGTTTTAATTAGTGGTGGATAATTGGTTGGGGTCTGGATCAACTAGCACTTTGTACAGAGGGTTGGGTGGGCTTCCCTTCTCCCCTCTGGGAAGAAACGACTGAGAAAAGAAGCAGCAGAGCGTGCACATATCCGATTTATTCTGCTTGGTTTTTCTTTGGAAAATGTTTGGAATATTTGCTTTGAACAGAATACGTTGATCTTGAATCAGTGCTTTGTTTGCTGGATTAGAACGACATGTTGGAGGAGGGGCAGGAATACGCTGTCATGCTCTACACCTGGAGGAGCTGCTCGCGTGCAATACCTCAGGTAAACCGCCTTGTTGGACTGACCGAATGGAAAAATATTAAACAGTTCTTGCAACAGTTTTCCCCCCAAAAACTGAATTAGGAGGAAAGTTTGATCGTTCATATAATGTATATATTTTAGTTGTTTGAAACGCCTCTAAAGTTTTTTGTTTTCACAAAAGTCAGATTTTTCTGTTTAACTTTCAGTTTGGCCTACCATATACATTCACTGACCACTTGCTACTGGTCCATCTTGCTACTGCTGGGGTGTTTAAAACATTCCTCAGAGATTTTCCTCCATTTTTGGGCCTTTTAACAGTTTTTTCTGGTTATTCTTCTCCTCCTCTCAGGTAAAATGCAACGAACAGCCCAACAGAGTGGAAATCTATGAGAAGACAGTGGAGGTCCTCGAGCCAGAAGTCACCAAGCTGATGAACTTCATGTACTTCCAGGTACCGTCATAAATTTCCTCAGCAGGGACTTTTCCCGACCGTCTGCTACTAAACCTCGCCTTGATGTTTCTCCAGCGCACAGCAATTGATCGTTTTTGCGGGGAGGTGCGTCGCTTGTGTCACACGGAGCGCAGGAAGGACTTCGTCTCAGAGGCGTACCTGCTGACCCTCGGAAAGTTCATCAACATGTTTGCTGTGCTGGATGAGCTAAAAAACATGAAGTGCAGCGTCAAGAACGACCACTCTGCATACAAACGGTATTCACAACCTTTTAGTGGTCATAACATCTGGCGTTCACACAGCCGGCTTCCACTAGATGGCAGCATGTATCAGCACACCTGAAAACCACTTCCTGTGTCCACATCGCCTCGTTTCCTGATATGAGCTGTAAAAATGCTCATCTGAAACTGTGTGCAGGTGGAATAAGAGAGTATCCTGAAATAGAAAAGCTCTGTTTTCTTTTTGAGCTTCAGAAAACACACAGAACATGAGTAAAGTTACTCTGCTTTCTAACTTTTATTTCACTTTTTTGGTTCTTGGGAGTGTAAATTAGTGTCCATGTGCAGTTTTTCCCATGCATAGTCATTACCTGTCTGCATGTTGCAGCTCTCTCTCTCCTAAAAGTCAGCTGACTTGATTATCTGTGGTTGCAGTCTGAAAGTTTGCCCTCAGATTTAAACCCATGTGTTAAAGCATCAGGAAACTATAAAACTTGATCATTTTAATGCGAGATCTGTAGGTTTTCTAGTAATTTCTGGGATTTAAATTCCTTCATCATGTTTACGGTTTATTGAATTTACAAATGTGTTTTGGGTCTTGTCTTAGTGTTCTGCAGTAAGTCTCACTGAGGTGCCAGAATTTGTGGCCTATGCCTCGTTTCTCTCCACCTGGCGAGCAAGTTTCTACTTTAACACTTAACGCAGCAGCAAACAGCAGCTGAAGATGTTTTTTTTTCCACTAAATAAAACTCATTTAGTCTCATAAGGTCTTTTTCAAAGAGACTAAAGATCACCAGAAGTTTTTACACTTTGTTTATGCTGTAGTTGTTTTTGTCAAAGATATGTTTCGCCTTTTGCCTCTTTTGTCTTAAATAAAAATCCGTCATGAAGCTTTTCCTGCTTCTTCTCAGAGCTGCTCAGTTTCTCAGGAAGATGTCCGAACCTTCATCCATTCAGGAGTCTCAGAACTTGTCCATGTTCCTGGCAAACCACAACAAAATCACTCAGGTTGGTCTGAAATACATCATGCTGCACCTTTCGTACATACGTGTAAAAGATGCATGTACTGGGGGGAGTATTTACTTTCTGTTTTCTCTGTTATCATAACACTGTCTTTTAATTAATGTTACGTGCTGCGTACCAGTCGCTGCAGCAGCAGCTGGAGGTGATTAACGGATACGAGGAGCTGCTGGCAGACATCGTCAACCTGTGTGTGGATTACTATGAGAACAAGCTGTACCTCACGCCCAGTGAGAAACACATGCTGCTCAAAGTAAGTCAATCTGAAATCTGGGTCAGTCCACACGGACTATTGGAGCTTTGTTGGCTACATCTTTTATGTGTCTGCTGCTCCACCTCTCCGTCTGTCTTTGCCTCCACCTCATTCCTCTTTCTTTGCATCTGCTTCCACCTCATGCCTCTACCTCATTCATCTACCTCATGCCTCTGCCTCTACCTCATTCCTTGTGCCTCCACCTCATGCCTCAACCTCAATCCTCATGCCTCTGCCTCTACCTCATTCCTTGTGCCTCCACCTCATGCCTCAACCTCAATCCTCATGCCTCTACCTCATGCCTCTACCTCATTCCTTGTGCCTCCACCTCATGCCTCTGATTCCATCTCATTCCTTGTGCTTCTACCTCATGCCTCTGATTCCACCTCATGCCTCTGATTCCACCTCATGCCTCTGATTCCATCTCATTCCTTATGCCTCTACCTCATGCCTCCACCTCATTCGTCTGCCTCTACCTCATTCCTTGTGCCTCCACCTCATGCCTCCTCCTCATGCCTCTGATTCCACCTCATGCCTCTGATTCCACCTCATGCCTCTGATTCCATCTCATTCCTTATGCTTCTACCTCATGCCTCCACTTCATGCCTCCACCTCTCCCTCTGCCTCCACCTCATCTCTCTGCCTCCGCCTCATGCCTCTACCTCATGCCTCTGCCTCCACCTCATTCCTCATGCATTTGTCTCTACCTAATGCCTCTGCCTCCACCTCATGCCTCCACCTCAACCTCTGCCTTTACTTCTACCTCATGCCTCTGAAACATGCCTCTACCTCATTCCTCTGCCTCTACCTAAAGCCTTTGAAGCCACCTCTACCTCTACCTCATGCCTCCACCTCATGCCTCTGCCTTCACCTCATTCATCATGCAATTGCCTCTACCTCATGCCTCTGCCTCCACCTCATACCTCGTGCCTCCACCTCATGCCTCCACCTCATACCTCATGCCTCTGCCTCTGCAGGTAATGGGCTTCGGCTTGTATCTTATGGATGGAAACAGCAGCAACATCTACAAACTCGATGCCAAGAAGCGAATTAACCTCACAAAGATTGACAAGTTTTTCAAGGTATGAAGTTACATTTGACCAAAATACATTAAATCATGTAAAAATAAAAAGTTAAATTAATCCAAAGGTTGCAAAAATAACCAATAAACTGTTGAAATGAAATATGACCTGGATAATAAAGGATCAGAAAAGGCGAAGTGCAGTCGACTCGAGCTGCTCCACACTGAATGTCTTTCCTGAATTCAGTTCTCGCAGATCTAATTTCTTCTGTTCTCTCAGTGGCTTTAATGTCCTGTCGCTGTTTAATATTTTAATAATGGAAATATCTTCATTTTTGGGGGTTGACAGCAACTCCAGGTGGTCCCTCTGTTCGGTGACATGCAGATTGAGCTGTCCCGCTACATCAAGACCAGCGCTCACTTTGAAGAGAACAAATCCAGGTAAGAAGAAAAGAAACAGGAAGGAGTGTGTGTACTGCTGTGGCTCCCAATCCGGGGAGTCTGGCTCTTAACCCAAACCCAGGAAAATATGACGAACCATATCTTGCTCTGGTCTTGACTGGGTAATGGGCTTGTAATTGTAACGGAATGGTCTATGGTGGGTGATGAGGAGACACCACAGAAGGGATCCATAATCCTGGTCTCCCACACTAGAGGCACACTGGTTTGAATCAAGTGTGTTGCAGCAGGGACACTTGGAAAACCTGCTGGACACCGGTCCTCGGAGACGAGGATTGGGGATCCCTGGACCACAGTATGTCTGAAAACATCCGACTGAATGAAGCCAAACAAGCTCCAACGCCACTCGAGGACTTCACATTACAAAAACAAAGAAAAACCTGTTCATAATAAACTGCGAGTAGTTTTACTAAAACAGCGTCGCTCTCGTCAGATGTTCACCTCCCTGCATGTAAACTAGTGTGCAGAGTTTCCTGGTGTGTGTTTCTATGGTGACGGCTTTCCTCTTCCTCTGGATGTCTGAGGTCGTTTCCTTTCCCATGGACAGTTTAAAGTCCTGACAGTAATTTCCAAATGGATTCTTGAAATATTTATTTATCACATTAACTGCTCTGGTGTGTAATAAAGGGATGAAGGATGAAGAAAGACGAAGACTCCTTGTTTGATTGCAGGTTCAGCTGGAACGTCCCCACAGCTGTTGTATTAATTCCTTCAACCCCCCACCACACCACCACCACCACCATAACTACTATTTAAACCAGTGTTTTTCAACCTTTTTGAGCCAAGGTACACCTTTTTCCACTGGAAAAAAATCACAAGACACACCACAAGCCATTTTGTAAAGCCTATATTACTAATATTACTAATAAATGAGATAAACACAAGAAAAAGGAATTTTATGATCTTTCACCTGGGGCTGTTGAATGAACAGAGAGCTGCTTTTCAGACCGATTAGGTGAAATTAGATCATTTCTCATGGCACACCTGATGACAGTGGTTGAAAAACACTGCTCTAAACTAATGCAAAGCCAATAAAAATGAAGCATAAATCTGCATAAATTGCTCCAACATAACTGCCGTAATTTAATTTGTGCCTCTTGTTGTTCTGCAAGTTAATAAACCTGATAACCATCATGTCTGTATGGCTGCAGCTGTTCGGACTGCTGCTTTAGATGTTTTTTTTTTTTTTTTAATGAAATAAAGTTTCTTCTGTTTCTTCAACATCAACACATCCGTGGTCCATCTGCTTCATCGTCTCCTCCACCCCTCCCCTCCCCAGGTGGACTTGCACGTCTATATCCAGCAGCCCCCAGTACAACATCTGTGAGCAGATGATTCAGATCAGGGAGGATCACATGCGCTTCATCTCCGAGCTCGCTCGCTATAGCAACAGTGAGGTTGGTATGGCGTTCCTCAGCCGTTGGTGTGTGATGACACACTGCTGGCTGGAGAGTAGATCCCTTCATCATAACTTTGCATGATTATTATAGGGGAAAAAAACAACCCAACTGGAAGTTTATCATCGGGTTTCTTTCAGCTGACAGTAAGCTCTTTCATACGGGAGGGATGTTTGAACTAGCATGTGATGTAACAGGCTTTCCAGCCCCGCTGGATTTCCAGGGGTCAGAATTTAATATGATTCAGGCTGAATTTGTTCTAACATGTGGAACAGAATTACACAGCAAAAAAAAAAAGTTAAAACATTCAGTTTCACTCAGTTTCTTTCCTGCTTTTATCAAAAAGAAACCTTTGCTGCTGATCGGTCAGTTTGTTGATTTGTTTGCATGTAGGTGGTGACTGGATCAGGGCGCCAAGAGGCTCAGAAGACGGACTCAGAGTACAGGAAGCTGTTCGACTTGGCGCTGCAGGGCATGCAGCTGCTCTCCCAGTGGAGCGCTCACGTTATGGAAGTGGTGAGGAAGCACAAATTGCACACAGAAAGAGTTGAACGGCCATGACGTTAATAATTTGTGCTAATATTAATGTAGCAACAGCAACATCGACGACCTCTTTCTCTCCCGCAGTATTCCTGGAAACTTGTGCACCCAACAGACAAATACTCCAACAAGGAGTGCCCAGACAACGCTGAAGAATATGAGAGGGCCACCCGCTACAACTACACCAGCGAAGAGAAGTTTGCGCTCGTAGAGGTCAGTTAGGACGTCACACAAAAGGCTTTTGATATCCCAGTTGTGCACCAGTAGATCTGGATGCTGTGCTGTTTGCAGGTGATTGCTATGATAAAGGGGCTGCAGGTGCTGATGGGACGCATGGAGAGCGTGTTTAATCACGCCATCCGCCACACCATCTACTCGGCGCTGCAGGACTTTGCTCAAGTGACTCTGCGTGACCCGCTGCGGCAGGCCATCAAGAAGAAGAAAAACGTCATCCAGAGGTGTGGATCGTTGTCCTACAGCTCCAAAAACAGAGCAGAAGTAATGAGATTTGGTGTCTAATGCAGTCAGAACATAGTGTGTAAGGTTTTGCTCTGCTTGCAGCGTCCTGCAGGCCATCAGGAAGACGGTCTGCGACTGGGAGACTGGCCGCGAGCCTCACAACGATCCTGCCCTCCGCGGGGAGAAAGATCCAAAGGGAGGCTTCGACATCAAGGTTCCACGTCGAGCCGTGGGGCCGTCCAGCACGCAGGTCTGTCCTCGCCGCCTCCGCTGATAAAATACATTCTTTGTCCCAAAACAAACCACCAGCTGGGAATGTGTTGCTCATATCTGTTCAGGATGCAAAGCGGGTTCGTTTTAGTCGACTCAACGGCGAGCCGCTCATGTCTGCGTCAAGATGCACCTCTGCCTGAAGAGCTCCAGAGTATTACATATTAACTGTTAGAATATCATTTAAACAGTTTTATTTATCATGTAAGGCTTTTAAATCTTAAAAAATTAAACTGGTTTCCTAATTAAAACTCACAAAGTATAAAGCTATAAGTATAACGTAATTGATTTAGAAAAAACCCACAAATCTTTGTTTTTCTTCATTATTTTTTCCTGTTGCACTCATCATGCAGAGATAATGCTTTTTTCTAAAGTCTGTTTGAATCCATCAGGATGTTTGGTGAGAGCTGGTTGGTGTTCATGTTTCATCCATAGAACCATCAGGATCCACTGGTTTTATCTGCAGAACGTTTCTTTGTCACATGATCAATATTACTGACTTCCCACATCGGTGGGTTTAACGTAGAAGCTGATTGATCCATGTCAGACTTATTGTTTGCATAAACCACAGATCTATCAGCTTAGAGGTTCGTTCCAAGAACTAATCTGAATTTAGGGTTCGGTTGGTTTTGGTTTATTTATTTAGCTTTAACCAGACAATCAGTCTGAAGCAGGAAGCAACAAGCAGAAGCGAAGCTCGTATGCCTGTAAAAATGTGTGCTTACACGTAGAGAGTTGCCTTTAATTATACAAATACCAACAGATAAATACTCTACATGCACAATGTGTGACCTTTACAAAGATAAACAATAGAAGGAGTCACATATCTCTAAAAAATAAACCAATAAATAATCTTTTTAAATAGGAAAAAAGAATTACAACTTTTTTTTTTTTTTTTTTTTTTTTAAATATCATTTCTGAGTTTATTCCATATTATTGAACAAGACAGGCATCTTTGTTTCACACCTTTCCTGGGTTTTGGAACAATAAACAGTCTCTTAGGTTTATGTTTTTCAACCTTTGTCGAGCCAAGGTACATTTTTTCACTGACAAACTCACAAGGCACACCACAAGCCAAAAAATGTATTTTATAATATTTTATAATATAATTATCATAATATTATATATAAATAATACAAAGTCCATCTTGTCAAAGTGATCTTTCACAGACAGTCCTGGGATTGTTTGGATGAACACAGAGCTGCTTTTGCGATAAATTAGGTGAAATTGGGTAATTTCTCATGGCACACCGGATGATCTCTCACGGCACACTGGTGTGCCACGGCACAGTGGTTGGAAAAACAACGTCTTAGATTATATTTAGTTTACTGAAGCTTAAAGTATTTTTGGACACTGTTTTGTTTAGTTTTAAACATAATCTGTATCATTTTATAATAAACTATATCATCAAATTTCATAAGATTTGATTGAATAAATTATGGATTCGTATGATCATAATATCCAGCATCATTTATCATCATTTATCAGGCGTTTCTGTAATAAAATGATGTCATTAAGTGTTGTCATGGGGATGCCACCCCACAGTCCAACACAGTATGACATACATGGTAGTATCAAGGTCTAATAAGTTATAGACAAAACTTTATTTGTTAATAAATCCGTAGTTTTATACAAGATACCAAGTATTTTAGAAATGTTAACCTTAATGTAATGTACATGATGATTCCAGGTTAATTATAACTCCTAGAAATTTAACATCAAAAACTTTTTCCATTTCCATTTATTCTAAACTTTACCTCTTTAAGCCACTTTTTTTCCCCCAAATATAATAAATTTAGCTTTAGATACATTCAGTGACAACTTATTTCAAGTGCGTGACTATAAAGCTTAACGAAACACACACACACACACACACACACACACACACATACCTTTTACTGTAATCTGCCCTGAATTAAAACTTTAACCTCTCTAATAAGTGTTCGTTTTAAATGAAAGTATTTCTTTTTTATCAGAGAATCTCTTCGGAACGATGAGGTTCAGCGCAGACGCCTCAGAGAGCTTCTCTCCAAACAGTGTTTGGGGAAAATAAAGTCATCGCTGACATGAAAAGCGTCTTACCCCCGTTGTCTTTCTGTTCCCAGCTCTACATGGTGAGGACCATGCTGGAGTCTCTTGTCGCGGACAAAAGCGGCTCAAAGAAGACCCTGCGCAGCAGTCTTGAGGGTCCCACCATCCTGGACATTGAGAAGTTTCACCGCGAGTCCTTCTTTTACACACATCTGCTAAACTTCAGCGGTAAGAGGAGGCGCCGGTGCGATGCCGCAGCTCCCCGCTTAAGACGCTCTAATAAAATCTTCTTCCATTCAGAAACTCTGCAGCAGTGCTGCGATCTGTCCCAGCTTTGGTTCAGGGAGTTCTTCCTGGAGCTCACCATGGGTCGCAGGATCCAGTTTCCCATCGAGATGTCCATGCCCTGGATCCTCACTGACCACATCCTGGAGACGAAGGAAGCTTCCATGATGGAGTAATTCTGCTTCTCATCTCTGACTAGTTTAAACCGCATCGCTTCCTGTACTTACTGACTTACTTCAGGTTTACACACACAGCATACACTCTGCAGTGAAACCTGCTGCGTTGAAGCTCTTTTTAGTCTAAATGTGAGCTGTAAATTTGTCAGGACTTGCCAGGGGTACGCTGCAACGTCCACACGTTGTTTTGGTGTCCGTTTTAAATGCTTGCTGCAGGATTATGCTGATACAAGGCAGATTTACGTAAGCCATTAAGCACATCAACTGGCATCAATCATCAGCGCTGTAATTCTTCATTTTGCCCAAAAAAATCTGGTTCATTCATTTGCATGTTTAATAATCGCATCAGCACTTTTTAAATCTCAGTATTTATGCATTTAGATACGTTGTGCAGCGTACTGTTTGCTTTTATTTTTTTACACCCTGCTACACCCTGCTACACATTGAGCCTTTGCTATTTTCCAACCAGTGTGTTCATTATTTTCTGAATAAATTGGTGTGCTGATACTTTCAGGGACATTTTAATCCAAATAACTGCACATAGGAGTGATATTTTTATGCTTTGATCTCTTGCAGGTACGTGCTTTATCCTCTGGATTTGTACAACGACAGTGCACACTACGCTCTGACCAAATTTAAGAAGCAGTTCCTCTACGATGAGATAGAGGCAGAGGTAACAGCTTGTAAATGAATACCAGATGAGTCTGTATTTTTGTTAATTTAAATTTTCTGATGCGACAGAATGCGACTTTACAAACTTTAGTCTCTGTGTTGCTTTTTATGATGCATAAATCTTTTTGTCATTAATTTCTGCATAAATGTTTAACCTTAATGTAATGTACATGATGATTCCAGGTTAATGTGTCTATTTTAACTCCTAGAAATTTAACATAAAAAACTTTAATGTTCACATAGCCAGGGCCAGATTAAAAGTGCACAGGGCTCCGGGCCCAAAGTGTCCCACGGGCCCCCCTTTCCCACCGTAACATTGTGAAAATTCTGAAAGAAACGCTGTGAAACAACATTTCTAACATCTCTCAACCAGTGGTACCAGTAGCAATACACTAGACACTGAGGTGTAACTATCTGGCTTTTATTTACATTTTGTTTCATGTCTAAACTGCTGGTGGTTGGCCTATATGGGCCCCACTTGTCTCCAAATGGGCCCCAAGTGGTTATTGGCCCCTGCCCATAATGCCCATTGGATAATCTGGCATTGCCCATAGCTGTATTCCCTGCTATTTCACCACAGCTTACTGAAATGCAGGGAACTGAACTCAGCTGCTGGTTTGACTGGATGTGCAAATGACTTTCTGTAATCTAGCCCTTCCTAAAACCACATTTCCTTCATCCTGTTAACTGGAATCAAACCGTAAAAGTTCTGATGTTTGCTGGTTTCAGGTCAACTTGTGCTTCGACCAGTTTGTCTACAAGCTGGCGGACCAGATATTTGCCTACTACAAGATACTAGCTGGAAGGTGGGTGCTTCTTTTTCCTCTTTTTACTGGGCCTGTCTGTTTGGTTTTTTTTTCGTAGGTTCCCCATTAGTCATCCCTCCATGATAGGAACACCGGCCGCTAAAGTCCGAACCAACAACATGCTGTGTTTCAAAACAAATAAAAACAACAACCTAGAATTATTACAAAATAACACCTAAAACACGTCGTACAAAGAACCCAAAAACTTACAACAAGAGAACAAACAAAAACAAAAAGAGGGTCAAAAACTCAGAAAGGATACAATTACCTCCTTAAAAACAACTTTATATCTAAAACCATTTTGCTTGCCCAGTGAAAGAAGCTGAAGTAGAAATCTGTTCGGCTCTGCAAAACTCGGTACATCGCCGTTGTCACTGCGCCTCTTCTTGTGTCCATTATCAGCTGGACTCATCGTTCAGAATAGGTTTAAATGCAGTATATATATATGTTCCTAAAAACATGCTCAAACTGCATGTCAGCCTTTCTTTCATCATCAACCAGTACGGTCTGGTTTCTGACACATTGTCCGTGGTGGAGCTCCGAAGGCAAGCAGCTTTATTCCAGATTCATTGGAGTTTTTCTTGATAAGATCCGGAGAACCAGACTGTTCCATTATTATAATAATAATTATGATAATAATAATGAT
The DNA here is from genome assembly GCF_933228915.1 of Telmatherina bonti. Classification (NCBI taxonomy): domain Eukaryota; kingdom Metazoa; phylum Chordata; class Actinopteri; order Atheriniformes; family Telmatherinidae; genus Telmatherina; species Telmatherina bonti. The sequence goes on from NC_136626.1 coordinate 32,917,131, forward strand.
AATAATAATGATGATGATGATGATGATGATAATAATAATAATAATCCAGATGTGCGGACTGGAGACTGAATCACTTCTTCTCATACTGGAAAAACACCTACTCATCTTCATGACATTGGCCATGTTTACATCCAAGTTTTAACTCTGAATAAAAGTTAAATCCACTTTAAAGAGATGAAAAATGACCATAAATGACCATGAAAATGTGAAAGAAACTTGTTTAATCCAATTCAAGGCGAAGTCAGTTCTTATTTTGTGAAGTTCAACAGTTTAAAGGAAAAGAAAAGAAGCAGGAAGTGGACTTTGTTTACGTCTTGTTGCCGTGACAACGGCCAATCAGAACCCTTCCCAGATCTAAAGGAGAATCAGATTAACGTGTTATTTATATAAACCTCCATTTAGAATTAACATTTCCATGTAAACTTGAAGGGGAATACTTTCATTTGGAATGACCTCATTTGGAATAATTAATTCCAGATTAAAAACAAAACATCATGTCGCTGTAGCCTGAGTTTCCGATACGAGATGTCCACCAGAGTGCTTCATCAGTAGGAACTCCCAGCAGTTTAACCTCCCTAACCTGTTCAGGTTCAGCATCATTTCCTGAGAGACATCAGTTAGAATTTGACTTTGGACGTATTTAGAAGTAGAGATTTGTTATCGGGGTAAAAGGATTCAATTGCAGACGGTTGGAGCAAGAAAAGGTTTTAATGTAATTCTCCTGGGCAAAGAGACTGGAGGGCAAGCGGACGAGCGAGCAGGCGGGTGGGCTGGTAGGGAGACAGGCAGCAGGCAGGCAGGATCCTCTAAGCAAGACTAGAAAAACTGGTTAGACCTGGTTGATATGAGAGACCAAAACACTGAATCGGCTGAGAGCTGTTACCACTTGGTGAACGACAATCTGGCGAAGACTGAAAGGCTGAGCTGTCCTTACATATGCCGCTGCTGATTGTCAGATGAAGATCAGGCGTAAAATCTGTTGCCATGAAAGTAGGCGCGCCCACTACCGCCACACACCGGAGAGGGCACCATGACAAGATTTGGTTTTTGTTTCATTTGGAAGCAACGTCGTTTCCTTGTGGAACGTCTGACCAGTTTGGCTGCGACAGTGCAGGAGAACAGAAAGTTCATCTTTTAGCAGCGCACATTTACAGCGTGGTTTTTAGGCTTCACACAAATGTTTTAAAACTCTACATGTCTGCAGGATGAGTCTCAGTCAGCTGTATGAAACGTAGTTTTATATCACGAAAAATCGTTGGGACATTTCTCTTAGCGGGGTTACCGCTTTGTATCACTCGTTTACTTCTTTGTCTGGACTTGGCACAAGGGTGCAGGTCTAGATCAGTCCTGGACTTCTAACTACTCCAATATTTATTCTTTAATTAGGATTTAGTGTTGAAGAGAAACTCGTTGATGCTTCTTGCCTTGTATTTAGCCACTAGTTCTCATAAACAGTTCATCAGCGAGGTATGCTTTCTTCATACCCGAGGGGAAATTCAAAGTGACATAAACAAGTGACATCTTCAAATGACGGTGGTCTTAAACAATTTGTGGTTGAGTGAAAAACAAGCAGCCAAATAGTTTTTTATTGTCTGTAAATAGAAAAATTGTAATTTCAAGACAATTTAAAAAAAAAAAAAAAACAAACCAAAACAATTAGGCAGCTTTTTTTCCATTTAACCACAAACTTTCTTAGCTAAGTCAGCTAAATTACGGCCTTCTGTGGCACAAATATAAAAAGAGGATGTTTGCAAGACTTCCTGCAGACCTGCCGCTTTTCCATGACTGTGCTGTAAAAGACAAGAAATGCAGGCATGGACTGTAGGGTGGATTAAAGACGCTGAGCCAGCTGTAAATTCTGAATAAAAAATGCCTCCATCTGATGATCGTATGTTGCCTAAATCATCTCTCTCTTTTTTTGCACTTTATAGAAGAAAACATAACATTTTAAATGGCTTACCCGTCGAGTCTGTTGTCTCTCTGTTTACATCAGTCTTCTGCTTGACAAGCGTCTGAGAGCCGATTGTAAGAACCAAGGTGCCAACATCCCCTGGCCAGCCTCCAACCGGTACGAGACTCTGCTGAAGCAGCGGCACGTCCAGGTATGTCCTGCACCACTCGCTCGGTTTGTTTCAGTCTTTGCATTCCCTCCTTCACTAACGGATTGTGCACGCTAGCTCCTCGGCCGCTCCATTGACCTGAACAGACTCATCACCCAGAGGGTTTCAGCTGCTCTTCACAGATCTCTGGAGCTGGCCATCAACCGCTTCGAGAGCGAGGACCTCACCTCCATAATGGTACATCATGCCGGTTTATGTGATAATAACCTTTATAATATTCTAAAAGTGTGCGAATGTGAGGATAATTTCCTGTGTTTTACTGGTTAACAGGAACTGGAGGGTCTTCTGGACATCAACCGCATGACGCACAAACTCCTCAGCAAGTTCCTGACTCTGGACAGCTTCAGCGCCATGTTCCGCGAGGCCAACCACAACGTGTCGGCTCCCTACGGCAGGATTACACTGCACGTCTTCTGGGAGCTCAACTACGACTTCCTGCCAAACTACTGCTACAACGGCTCCACCAACAGGTGTGTTGGTTTGGGCTGCTTTCAGAGTTTCTGCACAAGACAATGTTGGTTGTTTCTTCTATGTGCCGGACAAATAAATGACTTTTGTCTTCATATTTCACCTGCATTTCACCTAAACGAGGTGAAGTTCAGAGTGATCTGCTTGGTTTTAAACAAATAAATGCAAATATAGAAGTGTGTTCAACCAGCTGATCGGAGCTACAGTGTTGAGTTACCTAAACTCATTTCCTGCTCTTCAGGAGTCTCACTTTGCTCTAAGCTCCTACGTAAAACCACTGCTTTTTTCCCAGGCTAAGAAGCAACTCGTTCACTTCCTAATCATTTAGCGTATAAAATTAACTAATGAAGAAAAATATCTCAACTTTCCTAAAACTTTTATAGTCATAAAACAAGTTAGATGGTGAATATTGAAATGAAGGAAAAATGATGTGAAACTGTGAATTAATGTTAAGAAATGACTGTTTTTAGGTTTAGTTTTTTGTTTGTCATCTGACCATTTACTGTGGAGAACTGTGAGCTTAACAGCGTTGGGGAATGAAGTCTGAACAGTGGGTGGGGGGGCTCAGAAGTAACCTGTGAACGTGTTATCATCCTGCAACTTCATGGAGATGCTAAGCACAACGCTGAAGTTGGCTTCTGATTCACAGCCTCCCATTTTCACATCTATTAAGGCGATTCCACTGATCCCCAACATGCTCCTTCCCATATTTTTACTACAGATGTCCAATAATATCAGCATATTCATATTATACACAGATATCCACGTTGAACGGCAATATCAAAAATAATCTGTTTTGGTTTTTACTTTTTAAATGACACAACCTTGACTCAACATGCACATGTTATATGTAGAACTCTTCTAACACAAAATGACTAAATATAAGAGATGTCATGTATAGCTTTCCAGATAGTTTTGTTTGTTCGGCACAACTCGGTATCGGTTGATATCAGGAGAGGAAATTAGTGTTGTACAAAATCGATATACAGGAAAAAAGCCAACATCATACATCCCTAATTTCCACAAATGGAATATAAATGTTTCCCAGATCAAACACTGTTACTGAATCTGCATCCTCTGTGTTATAATTCAGTCCAGTTCTGAGTTTAGATATAGTAGTTTAGAGCAGAACCTGGTTTAATGGAGTCTTTGAACCCTTTGCTCTTTTTTACATATTCATATATAGAATAAAGGCTTCACAAATCACAAACTGTTAAAGAATCTACATCCTTGTAAAACAATATAATCCAGATGTAAAGAATCAATAAGACACACACACACATATACACACACACACACACACACACACACACACACATATATATATATATATGTGTGTGTGTGTGTGTGTGTGTGTGTGTGTGTGTGTGTGTGTGTGTGTGTGTGTGTGTGTTTAGAAATTTAGTAAAAAAAAAAAAAAAAAAGCAGTATATATATTAGAAATTTAGTCAACGAAAAGCAGTGGAATTGGCCTTTTTGCATTTTGGGAATTGGAATTAATTGGAATTGAATATCTGTTGAGGGCAAATCTGATGTGATTTTTCTGAAAGTCTGCATGAAGATTTAGTTAAAACGATAAAAGATGAGTTAACCTGCAGAAAGGCAAAGCTGTGTGCAGCTTTGCATGGTGATGACAGGAGAGGAAACGCTGTAGCACATCCCGTTTTGGGAAGAGGAATTCACGCTTTATTACATGCATCGTTTAGCGACGTGCACGTCACTGAGTAGAGCAGTTATTAATGTTTCATTTCTAAATACAACATGTTCTGCTAATAGAAAATCAGGTTAAATAAACACACACAAGTGTGTGAAAGGATCTGTATAGCCTCTAGCATTTCCTCGTGTGTGTGTGTGTGTGTGTGTGTGTGTGTGTGTGTGTGTGTGTGTGTGTGTGTGTGTGTGTGTGTGTGTTGTATTCTGATGACCATGTTTGCAATGATGTGCTTGAATAATCTCCTTCTGTGGGGTCAGGTTTGTGCGCACAATCCTGCCGTTCTCTCAGGAGTTCCAGCGAGATAAGCCTCCCAACGCCCAACCTCACTATCTGTTCGGGTCAAAGGTCAGTACATCTTCATCTCATCATCGCTCCCTTTTATTCCATGAGTGGACCGGGCTTCTTGCTGCGGGTCAAACACGCTTACCATGTTCATCACATGTATGAAGAGAGTACAAGTGGAAAAGCTTTTATTGTGGAAACATTGTGAGTAATTTCTTAAATTACGTGCAGAATAAACAGGAGAGAAATCCCTCTATGAAAAATATCTAGTTCATCACAAGAACACAGGTTAAAAAGTCCTTCATGAGCTTCTTATTTATAAGAGAATGATGACATGTGATGGAGGAGCTTATGGGTGCGGGTTAACGTGATGCAGTTTTAAATCTTCTTGTAAACACAAATGGGGTTAAAATGCTCGGTGACATCTCTGCCTGGGAAAAACAATACCGCCATGACCTTAATCCAGTTGATTACTGCCGATCTCGCCATCAGCCAGCCTAGTGAGCAACCTCAGCTCTCATGGTCCGGGGTAATTATGTGGTCTTGGGTGATGATGTGGCTGGTGGTCTGCGGCGGCATGAGCGACGGCTGTATGACGGTGCCACGCTTGATGCTGTCCTCGCTGCTGCTTCGCGGCGTGAAGAGATGCCCCGATCCGGACATGTCCGGGCGGGCGGATTTTCTCACGACGAGGCAGCCGTCCACGCCTCGCCCGGCGAAGGGACACGTGTTGTGAAGACACCCCCACAGCAGGATGCCGGCGATGACCAGCAGCAAGAGGCAGCAGGTCAGCCAGACGCCCACGGCGAGCTCCCAGCCGGCCCTGTCGTGGCCCTCGTTGCTGTCGCTCATGGTGCTGAAGACTTGGCACTGCTCCCGCACCGGATTGGCTGCCTGGCACGTCACGCACAGAAAGTACGCGGTCTGAGGGAGGAGGTTGGCCAGGTGGGTGCTGGTCTGGCTGACAGGAATTCGCTCCTCGTGCTTGAAACTTTTGCGTTTGTAGCCCATGATCAGGCTGTTCCAGTTGGGGTCGTACATGACGCTGTAGAAGGTGTCCAGGCAGGTGGGCGATGGCGGCCAGCTCACCTTGGCTGATGTGGAGGAGACGTTGTAGACGGTGATCACCATTTTTCAGAGCAAACGAACCCGCTTCCTTTATCACAGAGCTGGTTTACTCACAGTGCCAACATGAGCTGAAAAAGAGACAATGAGATCGTCTTTAACGAAGCTCGTGCTGCAAATATTAAACATTATGAATCAAATTCAGCGTCCAGTTTCTGCATGACATCACGCAGAAAGACATTACCAGAGTATAATAAGCATTGTAGGACGGATTATGCAGGCAGAACTCAGAGGATGATGAGGGCGCGTGCAGATGTTCAGATTACGTATTGCAGGATGGGTTCTGAAGAGGCTCATCTGTGCTATGAGTCACCTCTTATGAGACAGGTGATGATCTGTCAACCCTAAGCTGTTAAGACGCTCAGGAACGGTTTTAGTTTTACTGCCAGCGGTGTGTGTGTGTGTTTTTATGAGATCCAAAAACTTAGTTTTCTCCTAAACAAAAAACATGTTTTCAACCAGAAAGCAGATGTCGACTGGTTTCTGTCGTTTTGCTTCCTGTTGTTGATGCTATTTTTTTCTTAAGCTTTAAAATAATTCCTTTAATTTAACAAAAAAAAAAAAAGAAAAAAAAAGATTTTTGTGGTTTCAGCCACTGGTTGTCCAACACAAACTGCTATTTTTATGAACATTTTTATTCACGCTTGCTCAGATCTATCAGCAGGTTTAGTACTGGATGCATGAAACATTAACAGATGTAATATAAACAGTAATGTAAACCGATTATCTGCCAGTGGTCATTTGGTTAAAGTATGAATAATGACAATGGGAGACTTACTGGGAAAATGATGCTGGAACGCGCTGACCATGCCAGTGTGCAGAGAACGGTTTGTTTTGGATTATTCTTTGCTGCTGTCATTCATCCCTCCGGTCCGCTGTCCCTGCTGGATGCTGTGTGCTGCTGTGCAGGACTGAAGCAGAGATCAGCGTCTTTATCGCAGCTGCTGCCGCGGCGGAGGGGAGCGTCGGCGGATTAGAGCAGCAGCTTCAGCGCTCTGCCAGCAGGGGGGAGAGCACGCTGGAATCGCCTCTGCACTCTGCACCCAAATGGGTCATAACTTGTAGAGAAGGTTTTCCGTTTCTGTGTCGTGTTTGGAGTATGTAGTCAGGAGGTTTTAATGGGGGTGGAGATGAAACGTGGTTCAGTCGCTCCATCCATCTGTCCAGCCGTTTATTTCACAGCAGAGTCTCTCAGCAGGCTGTCATGACGTTTGCCATCGATGGTCCCCAGAGGATGGTTGTATTATTGCACTGACGTTTGTTTCTGTAAAGCTGTTTTGTTTTTTTCTCCATCTATGCAGACATATGAAATCTGGTTTATCTGTAACTCTATTCAGCCGCCGTCCTGAGGCCACAGCCTCCACATGACAAGCCGCCTCACAAATCGAATGCATCAGAGTATATTTCTTTTTATCCCTCAGATGACCGCAGCTGTTTTCTTTTCAACTTTTTTTTTGCCTAAAATCTGATCTGATAAACTGGATTAAGAGGATTACAATTAAATTTAGTGTTTATTGTCTCAACACTCAACATGAGTTTCATCATCATTATATTTTCTCCCAAACTTATTTAGAGAACTTAAAAATCTGACTGAAAGTTGGAGCTTCTCCTCACATCATACACATAACTAAAGTCACAATTCTAAGAAAAGGAACCTGATGTGTTTGTTTATTATAGCTGGGGTAGGTAATCTTGCTCAGACAAGACTTTTACTCTGGGTGAAGTGGTTCCTCGTCCTGATAGTAGTCTATATATGTTGTAATCATGAACAATAAGAAATATAGTTAGACCCCTCAGTTTACTGTAAATCTGTAAAAACTCTGACCAATCCAAACGTTCAGACCGAAATGAAGTTCTTCATGTCTTATATTTCATAAGCTTCTTCTCCCGGCTCCCCTCCTCCCTCTCCAGCAGCGCATACCTGATAGCCACACCCTGCATATAAACAGCGTGTTAGGACGGAAATACAAAGTAGTGAAGAAGAAACTCTGAAGGCAAACATGGCTGAGAAAATGCAGGAAGGATTTCCCGACCCGGCTCGGTTTATTTGCCTCCTGCTAAACAGCCGAGAAAGAGAAAATCGTTGGTGGAAAAAGCTGCGGATAAAAAAGCCTTGGATCACGCAAGGAGCAAAACCAGAGGGGGAGGAGCCAATGCAGGGGGAGGGGCCAATGCAGGGGGAGGGGCCAAGACAGGGTGTCACTTTCAGATCCTGCTAGCTTCCCAACATCACCTACCCCATCTTTAAGGATGTCCAGTGGTTTTTCTTCCAGATGCATCCTGCATGGTGAAACTATCTGAAAAGATACTAAACCCTCTTGCTTTCTTCCATCTTCCTCTGCATGCAGACATTGAACCTGGCATACAGCAGCATATTTAGCTCCTACAGGAACTTTGTGGGCCCTCCACACATTAAAGTCATGTGCAGACTGCTGGGCTATCAGGGCATCGCTGTGGTGATGGAGGAACTGCTGAAGGTCGTCAAAAGCCTGGTGAGTGTGATGGAGAGCGGTGACTGTGTGTGTGGGAGGCCAGACATGAGACTGACGTTAAGATGACGGGATTGTCATTGCTGGAGAATAATCGTCTCCTTTCCTTGTGCAGCTTCAGGGAACCATAATGCAGTATGTGAAGACCCTGATGGAGGTGATGCCCAAGATCTGCAGACTTCCACGCCACGAGTATGGCTCCCCTGGTGGGTGAAAACGTAGCCGCAACTCTGTCAACATACGACGCAAAATCCAGTTCTTCAGATTAATATCCAGTTTTACAAAGGTTTCTAGATCAGAGAGGGGAAGGGACATTACAGAACCTGCCAAATTGCCGCTTTGACGGACGTTTAAGGGTCTTTATTTCTCTTCAGGCATCCTGGAATTCTTTCACCACCAACTCAAGGACATTGTTGAGTACGCTGAACTCAAGACGGTGTGTTTCCAGAACCTGAGGGAGGTGGGAAACGCCATCCTCTTCTGCTTGCTGAGTGAACAAAGTCTGGTACGGATCGCGATGTGATCGACATCTTTTCATGCCCGTTTAACCCGGCGGGTTGTAATGCTTCTCTGCCGTTTGCTACTTTAAGTCGCAGGAAGAAGTTTGTGATTTGCTGCACGCAGCGCCTTTCCAGAACATTCTCCCCAGAGTTCATGTCAAAGGTAAATACCAGTTTATTCCTAAAGCATTTAGGAAACAACCAAAGGGCGGCCCAGGGAACATAAAACACGAAGGACACCATTGTGAGAGGTAAAAGTGAGGATAAAGGAAGCTGTAGCTCAGCAGTGGATGTGTCGGTTTTACCAGAAAGAAGCGCTTTCCAGACAATATTAATGTTACAAGGTTGCAGTTTGACTAAACAGCCTTGATTTCTTTAACTCCACCAACTGGAAAGAGAAGGTTTTCCCCACTGCACTGACATAAAGTTTCAGGGTCATTTTCATTCCTAAAATACAAAACCTGAACATTAATATAAAACAATGTCCTTGCCGTCCATTTTCTGAGATCATCGCTGCACCCTTTTATCAAAGACTCCAGGTTGGGAAGCGCTGATCTACGCAGGAAGTAGCCAGTCATCAGAGTGTGTGAATAAAAGAGAGGAAGTGTCGGCTTTGGAACGAACTGACCTGATTGTACTCATCAGGACAGTTTACAGCTGCGTGGTGTTAGGGTTAGGTTTTCCATCTGTAGTGTGTGGCTCACTCCTTTATATGTATCTCAGCACAAAACAAAATGAGGATAAGTGTGAGAAATGTAAGTGAAGCTACGACGTGGAGATCAGTGATGCTGTTTTATACAGCTATTGTAGATGGAGGAATGAGCCATTTCAGACAAACTTGACCCTCTTTTTCTAGCTCGTCTCCCCCCCCCCCTCCCAGCTGTTTATCCACCCATCTTTTTTCTGGGAGAAAGGGTCATGATCTCCGTTTTCAGATTTCAGAGTTGGATTAATACACATTTTGCAACCTATGTGAGAGTTAGGGAAGTGGGACATGTGGAGGGAAACTGTTGTTTGAGGTGGAAAAAGATGGAAAAAAGCTTAAAGGGCTGCTATTCTGGTATTTGGAGTTTTCTGAGCTTTCTACAGTGTTACAGTGTTGAATCCTCATCAGACATGTGAACGGCACTGTTTTTTATCACCTAAACGCATGTTTGAGTTTGAGTTTGAGTTCCAGCACGCTCTCCGTTCGGTTTCCATGGCAACGAAAAAATGCGTCGTTTTAGAGAGTTTTTTCTACTTGGAAATCCTTGTGACGTCCCGGGGGATAAGGTTCGGTGATTGGTTACCTTCTACTGGTTAACAAGAGCATGTACAAATACATCAGGCGTGTGCAAAACGTGGGATAAAGTTATTTCCAACAATGGCTGGTGAGTTTACCAAAGAGAGACATCCTGCTGCATTCCTTGCTGTGGGTTGCTGTTTTCCACTTCGTTTTCAGGCTCTGATTCAGGTTCCAACATGTAGGGCTGTATGCTATGTGTTGACATTGTATTTTGTTTTTTTTATTGAGTTTATATTCGCCTAATTCTTCTGTTTATGAGATGTTACAATGACGGTGAAAGCAGGTGCGGTGCGCGCTCCCGATGTAGTGCAGTGGCGGGAGGCGGGGCTTAATGCGGAAGGCTGATCTGACAGCCTACGGAGAGGGTCGGTCTGAAGTAAATAAAGCCATTTGTGACAATAACTCGATCAATCCCAGCCCTTCTGGTCTCAGAAATAAAAATAAATTAGCCTGAAATGTACATAATAGTTCCACTTTAAAGTGTCTCTATGATGCACATTTCAGTCTAATTTATTTTAATATGCAAGTCCAGAAGGGTAAGAAATAATCAAGTATTTTCCCACAAACCCCTTCATTTATTTTGTATTGATCCTCTCAGATCAGCCTCTGCCAGAAACAAGTGGACAGAGAAAGCTCCGACCAAAGGCTGCGTCTGATTGGTCAATAGTTAGGAGTAGTTATACTAACCAGTGAAGGTGGGCGTGGCTTTCTTCTTGTGAACGTGGACAACCTGGAGAAGATGACCAATCACTGAGTCCCTCCACCGGGACGTCACTAAAGTTTCAAAGTAGAAAAAGCTCTCTAAAACCAATTGTACTCATTGCCATGGAAACCGAACCTAGAGAGAGCTGGAAAACTCAAACATGCGTTTTGGGGATAAGAAACGGTGTCACTCATCTGTCTGATTCAACACTATAACATTGTAGAAAGCTCAGAAAACTAGAAATAGCATCATAGATCCGCTTTAAGTCCATACAGTCCAGTTGGACTCTGGCTACCTGTGAAGCATCTAGTCGTACCACGAGCTTGGTTAAACGCCGCTTTGTTCCTTTCTGTGTAGAAGGAGAACGCCTGGATGCCAAGATGAAGCGCTTGGAGGCTAAATACACTGCGCTGCACATGGTTCCACTGATAGAGCGTCTTGGAACCCCACAGGTATGACGAACAGGAAAGTGTGGTGCTTCAACGTTGGCTACAGATCCCGACCAAGCGGCGAGTATTCTCCCCCACCTTGTCTCTCCTTTAGCAAATAGCCATCGCTCGTGAGGGCGACCTGCTGACCAAAGAGAGGCTGTGCTGCGGGCTGTCCATGTTCGAAGTCATTCTCACACGCGTGCGAGGTTTCTTGGACGACCCGATCTGGCGTGGCCCGTTGCCTAGTAACGGTGTGATGCACGTGGACGAGTGCGTGGAGTTCCACCGCCTCTGGAGTGCCATGCAGTTCGTGTACTGCATCCCTGTGGGAGCCCATGAGTTCACAGTGGAGTGAGTGCATGAGCTCGCACATCTGGATCAAAATTGAGATTTGAAGCATCACATCTTTACCCCCTCCGCTCCCCCCGCAGGCAGTGCTTTGGAGATGGCCTCCACTGGGCCGGCTGCATGATCATCGCCCTCCTGGGACAACAGAGACGCTTTGACATCCTTGACTTCAGCTATCACCTGCTTAAGGTGCAGAAACACGACGGAAAGGACGAGGTCATCAAGAGTGTGGTACGTTGATGTGCTGAGACGCCTTTTCATCGCAGATTTGGAGTTTTCTGAGATGCACAACCCACAACTTACTCATGCAGTTTATGATTATAACTAGGGCTGGGCGATTAATCGGATTTTAATCTTAATTACGATCTGGATTTTCAACGATCATTAAAATAAAAGTGTGTGATTATTTTTCTCTCTGCAGTTTCCTCTCCTGCTGTCTTCAGCTGCTAATCGAGCGTCTCTGGCGTTGCAGCACTGTGCTGTAAACTCCTCCCACAGCCGCTTTGCTTTCATTCAGACACTGTTGCCAACTTGGAGACTTTCTCGCTAAATCTGGAGACTTTTTTTGTTAAAAGCGACAAATCTAGCAGCTTTTACTGGAGTTATTAGAGACTTTTCTGGTGTTTTGGCGACTGACTTGAAGACACATATTGTTCTGCAGTTACTGTAAGGAAGGAGCAGCGGGAGCCTCTCCCGTCCTAAAGCACTCCCAGACGGCCAGTCTCAGTCGGCTCCGGCTGCAGGTCAATGTAGAATAACTGCAGTAGGTTGTGGAAGTTCACCTAAACATAGTTTATACCATTGTCAGTGACAACTGGCTGCATTATTTTCGTACACATACTTCGGTGAGTTAAACACTGTAATGTCCCTCCGTTACAGGGCGTTACCACAGCAACGCGTTAATCAGCTGGTCCAGATCAGCCGTCTTTTAACAGGTGAATGAGAGAAACACGCTGCAGTCTGACAGCGGTTGTTTGGCATAAAATGTACATCGAGGCCAATGTAAAATAGTTCCTAATATAAGCGTAAAAGCAGATTAAACAACTCGGAACCGTGAATTAGACGGTTATAAGGCACGACACGGAGTCAAGAACACCACAACGTGCAGCGTTATTTAAAAATACTGGATAATTATGTTAAATAATCGAGATCTCAATTTCAGTCAAAATAATCGTGATTATAATTTTTGTCATAATCGAGCAGCCCTAATTATAACTGTAATTTATTTGTACCACCATCTAATGTAGTGATTATCAGCTGTATTTCAACAATCAGTCCGTTGCTGCACATTGTTTCCCTCACAAGATAACGGCACATTAAGAACCTCGCGTCTATCATAAAAGCTAACAGTAAAGAGATTTCCCAGATGCTGCAGCTCCATCCAGTGTTTTTATAAGTCTTTAAAAAGATTGAACTTGCAGCGTTCGGCACCTATTTAATTCCTTAAATCACCTCTGGTAGTTTTATTCAAATCAAACATTTTTTTATCAGATAATAAATCCACCAACATTTATCTTTTTACCAAGATATGTTGTTTTGTCTCTTTTTGACAAGATGACACGTCTCAAAGTTTGTCACCCCCACCATAAAGATGTTTTAAAATTGTGTCAAACTAATCTTTTTACCAGGATATGTTGTTTTGTCTCTTTTTGATGCTCCCCCATCCCCTTTTACCTGAAACCTTTCATTTGCATAACAGCCAAATAAATAATTCACCACCATCAATTCAGCTGTCACATAGTTGAACTCACAAGTTAAAGAGATGGCTCAACATCAGGGAAAAGCATCTGGGCATAACATAAAAGCTGGAAGTGGTGTCCAGTGGGAAAGGACGAGACGTCACTGGAACCATTTAACAGTCTCATACACAGGCCTTCACAACGCTTAGTTTAGATTAAACAGATCATGTTAAATTTCCTTCAGCAGGGCAGAGCTAAGGCCGGATTATCCAATGGGCATTATGGACGCGGGCCCAGGGAGCCACTCCCACTTGGGGCCCATGTGGGCCCACATTGGGCAAACACCAGCAGTTTGGACATGAAACAAAATGTACATAAAAGCCACATAGTTACACAGCAGTGTCTAGTGTATTCCTATTGGTACCACTGGCTGAGAGATGTTAAAAATGTCTTTTTACAGTGAATCATTCACAATTTTCACAATGTTGCGGTGGGAAAGGGGGGCCCGTGGGACACTTTGGGCCCGGGGGCCTGTGCCCTTTTAATCCGGCCCTGGGCAGAGCGACACGTCTACTCGTTTCAAGCCTTTGTGTTGAGTTGACCGTCTTCTTATGCGGTCTTAATATTAAACTGACAAACATTACAAGTAATAATGGCCCTAAATTAACTAAAAGTGGACAAAAACATTAGCATAAACATAAACTATAAAAAAAAAAAAAGGAAAATGTACATTTGAGCTTCACGTTTCAGATAATTCACTTGTTTGTCATGAAAGCCCCATGTAGAGAAGATACAACAGTACAGAGGATCTTTGCACACACTATAGCACAGGTGTCAAACTCCAGTCCTCGAGGGCCGGTGTCTTGGAGGTTTTTGTTGTTTCCATGCGCCAACACACCTGACAGTAATTCATGAATAGGTTGACAAGAAACTGCTGGATCTATTTGATTTGAATCAGCTGTGTTGGTCAAGGGAAACAACAAAATCCTGCCGGAAACCGGCCCTCGAGGACTGGAGTTTGACATCCCTGCACTATAGAAAGAAGCAATGCTAGCATGTAGCATAGCAACAGCGGCTGAAAGACTCCAACAAGCATTTAGCATCCAAACCAAACACAGTTGAAACCCAAAGCCGTAATATGAGAATGTAAGAAAAACATGAGAACATCACTGTTCTGATCATTTTTCCAAACAAACAAGATGTCATGAAAGCAGAGACGGCTGGTCAGAAACGTATCTCCTCATTGTGGAACTCGACGAGCTAGCAGCCAAAGAGTAGCAAACAAAAACATGGCTAAATCTTAACCGCTTTGTTTTTCTGCTGTTTAGTGGTGAAAAGTTTTACTCCAACTCTCAAACTGCTAATGCGTCTCCTGTGACTGCTTTTGTTTGAACTGAATCATGAAGGTCCTGCTAGTTTCCATGGAGATGAAGGTCCTGCTAGTTTCCATGGAGATGAAGCTCCGGCTAGTTCCCATGGAGATGAGGGGTGTTCTATAGTGAAGCATTCACTCCTCCTAACATAAAATTAGTCTTCACTTCTTTCTGGATGCTCGTGGTGTTTCTGAGGTGAATTCGGGGTCTCTGCTGGATTCTGACTGATCATCATCCACATCAAGATATTTATCAGACATCTGTAAAACTGCTCAGGTTCCTGTTTTTAAGCTTTTACTCAAGACTTTACTGATTCCTAGACGTACTGGGCTGCTATCCTCGGTTTTTGCTGACGGTAACATGATAACCATTTACAATCTCGGCTGTGTTCCTGACACAGTAACACACATTTTGATTCTGACGCTTCTGTCGTAATCTTACGTCCAAGGTTACACAAACACCCCCTGTAATCGTAAAGATAAACTTCATGCATCTTTCATGTCATTTCAAACAGGAGGCAGAAAAATAGGCTGCATCTGGAAGAGCATAACTGAGTGTTGAACTTTGTGTTTCGTTAGCCTCTGAAGAAGATGGTGGACAGAATCCGCAAGTTCCAAGTCCTCAACAATGAGATCTTTGCCATCCTGAACAAGTACATGAAGTCTGGAGACGGAGAGAACATGCCAGTGGAACACGTCCGATGCTTCCAGCCGCCAATACACCAGTCGCTCGCCAGCAGTTGAGGCTTGCCGTAGTTACATGGACCAGCGTGGAGTTCTACACTGTTAGCATTACCAGCCTATTCACTAAATATTTCTCCTAGTTTTCCTTCAGGTCTACGCTGGCAAAGGACCATTACATGTAATAAGTTGGACCACTTTATTTTGTTTTGTGTATTCACTTGTGCCTTATCAGAGAAGAATAGATATCACTGTTTTGAACTATTTGTTTTATACTTGCAGAAAGGAGACTAGGGAGGGAAATGAGCTTTATCAGATCAGGAGTATTTAAGAGTTTGCAGTGGTGAATTGTTAAGGGTGCATAGTAACTATTTTAAGGGTGAAAGTA
Source organism: Telmatherina bonti (assembly GCF_933228915.1). Classification (NCBI taxonomy): domain Eukaryota; kingdom Metazoa; phylum Chordata; class Actinopteri; order Atheriniformes; family Telmatherinidae; genus Telmatherina; species Telmatherina bonti. Next base: position 32,932,716 of record NC_136626.1, read on the forward strand.
AATTTGTACGATGTTGATGAATATGCATGCCAAACCTTTTAAAAGGAAACTGAAAAGTAAAAGTTCATACTAATGTTGAGCATTTATTCACTGTGCCTTGTTTCAAACGTTTTAATCATTTTAATTCAATAAATATAACAAATCTGTTGTTTCATCTCAAGAGTTTTTCATGTAAAAACTACCCCCCCCCCTCCCAAAAAAAAGTCAGAATGACTCAACATAAATTACTTTCAAGTATCACAAAACCCAAATTAAAGTGAATGTATTATCAAATGTCATCAGCAGAACTTGATACAGAATATATATTAAAACTTTCCGTTTGATCCATAGAAAGTAAGTCAGTGCATGAAAATGCATTTACATAACAAAACATTTCTTTTTTTAAAAAGTATTTACAGAGCTACAGAGGAATGGAATAATTCTCATATCGAACATGACAAAACTGGAACTCAGAGAAAAGTAAGGCAAATTAAAACGAATACAATCCACTGGTCTGTCTACGCCGCCCTCTTCAGTTGATTGTCTCATTGTTCTCCTAAACCATGTCTACAACAATGCCATGGTAGAGTCAAAGACAAAAATCCTATGATGAAGTCATTGCGCCATTCCTTCTAGAGACGCTATCAAATGGTAAACCCATTTCTCTGTCCTCCATGTCCCCCGTGGTGTCGCTGCGTAGCAGTTCGTAGCTGCTGTGGGAGGTCACGCCGTTGGCTGTAGGACAGGAGCGTTCGTCTTTCCTAATGGACACGGCAAGAGTGGCCAAGCTGACACTAATGTCTTTGAAGGCATGTAGCAGGAAGATGCCCACAATGATGGTGAGGAAGCCACTGAGGGTGCCTATGATGTCGTCTGCGCCCATATGCTCCCACTCTTTGAAGAGGATGGCAGAGCAGGTGAGCACAGATGTGGTGAAAAACACGTAGTAGATGGGCGTCACCAGCGAGGTGTTAAATATGTCCAGAGCCTTGTTAAGGTAGTTGATCTGGGTGCTCACGCAGCCCACTAAACCCAACAGCAAGATCCACGCCAGTGGGTTTCTCATTACGCTTTTCCCTGCGATTGCTTCCTTGATGGCGATGCCCAGGCCTTTGACGCAGGACACCGAGAGCGCGCCGATCACTGAGCAGATGGTGATGTACACGAGGATGTTGGTCTGACCGTGGCGGGGACCCACGACAAAAATGAAGATGAGAGCCACGATGACGACAAGAGTGGCGAAGATGAAAAATCCTGTGGGGGGAAAAAAAAACAGAGGGTCAATACCCTATCTAGCCTTTCCCAGCTGCTTAACATTTTATTAGTTTCAATACAAAGCAGAATTTCTTCCTCACCTGGGTCAACCAGTTTCCGGGCCATGTGCTCAAGGCTACTGATTTCTTCTTCTTGCGGAGCGTGAATCACCATGGTGGTAGAACCCAGGATGCTAAGCATGCAGCCGAGCTTCCCGTGCAGGTTTAACCGCTCCGTTAGGAAGTATGACGACAGGACCGCGCTGCAAAAACAACCGTGATGGAAACGCGTTGACAAATGCGGGCAGAACCACAAACATTTTGCAATGCAGCTTGCATGAAGAAATGCCACATGTTTTGTGCAGGACTGTTTTCATTAACCCTTTAAAACCAAACCCAAGAAAAAGCTGTAAAAGTCCATATTTTTCTTTTTTAAATGGAGGTCTTTATTTACCATTTATTATTTAATATATTAAAATTATTATATTGTAATCTTTGTCTTTCTGGTAGGGGCAGAAGACAAGTACTAAATTGTGCTCAACAGGAATTTGAGCAAAGTTTTTACTATAAACTGATGCAAAATGTCTCAAACTGTATTCAATAAGTCATGTTGGGCTCTATAGGGTTAAAACAAACTAAATGTGCCCTCGGACCATTACTGTTAGGGTATACTGAAAACTTTAATAAATAAGGAACCTCATCCCTGATGAAAAAGAAACATTTTGGGTCAAAATTTACACAATTTTGGAGTTTAGCTCATGTAGTGAGTTAACGGAATACCTGACAAGCACACTGAGGGCTCCCAGAGGGGTGACCAGAGTTGCAGGAGCAAAAGCATACGCTGCAAAGTTGGCTGCTTCTCCAGCACCCACTGTAAAAGATGAAGACACAGCTTACTTCCAAATAAAGTTTAATAAAGTTATGTTGCAATTCAACCAGACATAAGCAAAGGCAGCAGCACAGTACAGAAGCTCTCTGTGTTGCAACAATATTTACATGAATATCTCTCCTAAGCATGGGTTTGGTAACTAGATGCAAGAGGAGATTAAGACGTCTGACTTTTAACTGGGATGAAATTGGTTTTAATGTGTTTGACAGCAACGTTAGGAGCTATAGGACATCCTATTTAGGAAAGACTTTATATGTTCCCTAAATGTACAAAAACAGAATCTTGATATAATTTATCTGGAGAAACTGCAGAGGTTTTGTCACTTACTTGATAGTAAACCAGCCCACCATAGCCATTCTTTTAGATATGCATGGCCACCCTGGCCTGAAAACAAAACAATAATTACAACACAATCCTCATTTTAATAATGCTTGCAACTAAGCAACATATGAATTGTGCAACCACACCGATTGCAGCTGCTTTTAACAAGAGCAGAAGTGAATGATTGCTAGGTGTGAAAACTACAAGCAACTCAAACACACACACACACACCCTAAACAAGAGACTTAGAGCCAAACAAGTCTGTAATTTAAAGCTGGACAGTCACGTTTGTTCAACTGGTTTGGTTTCATGGTTGTCTCTCATTGATGCACATCTAAAGCAGAATACCTCAACACACCTGGGAAAGTTGATCAACCAGTCCTTTGTGGTTTTATATGATGGGAGCTAGATTGTCAGAAAAAGGTCCGTACCTGCCCGCATCGATCCCTTCCACGCAAGTCTCAGAAGACCCTTCTTCTTGAGGATAAAACTGCCCCCGATGAAGATGCTGGAACTGATGGCCAATCCTAGACCAATATAAAAATCATACTTCCCTCTATCTTGACCCATAGTGAGGTTGGATGTGTTAATGTGGTTTGTCACATTTACAACCAAACAGGGGAGATGCAGACCAAAAGTACAGCTCTGGCCAACCCAGTCACCTGAAACACAGTAAAAGGCAAGAAATCATATTATCATATTTTTTTTAGTTTATTTATTTTGAACAAATGAAAGAAAATAAGAAAAGAAATGTATACGTACATACCTATACATACATCTGTGCATATACACACGTATATACTAGGGGTGGGAAAATCAAATCAAAAAATCTGTTGTTTGCTTCACAATTTTAAAATGATTTTTTTTTTTTTTTGGTTTAAAAATAGATTTTTTTAATTAAATAAAAATAATCCATTATAAAATTGTCACTTTTATTGTTTTTATTGATCTTTTTACATGTCTTCTTGGGCATTACAGCAGCAGAATGATGGTCTGGCTACTGTGTTGTTTTTTTCCTCATTGAAATCAACAAAAATGACGAGCAAAAAAAATTTTTTTGGTTTTGAATCTACAAAAATTAGCAATACTGAAGAATTGTGAGAATCGCAATTTAAATCGAATCTACACCTAAAAAATCGTAATCGAATTGGGACAAAAGCATATCGTCAAAGCCCTAATATATACATACTAATTAAGAAAATAATAATCACAACTATTATTAATATCAATAAAATTAACGATAATAATTCCTCGTCAATTCGACAATTAAATAAATTCGTGAGATAAAAGGATGCCCAGAAAAAGCCACATTCTTATAACAATCATTAAAACAGAATCTACCTCTTCCACGTGAGACATTACACACTGGGAAACTACCATTTGACCAGTGGGAAAAATCCATTAGTAGAAAAGATGAAGAGTAGCTGACCACTACCGCCTGGTCTCTTACAAACACATCGGAATGACTGTCTGCATTGGAAACAAGTTGTCTGGCTGTTTAAGGCTTGTGCAACTCACCTGCTATGTAAATAGACTTATTTCAATACTTTGGAATCCAGGAAGTGAAATGCCGCTCGGCTTCACCTTAACCTGGTCACACCAGGTACATTTTTAACTAGCTAACCTGACAGTACAAGGTTTTAGAATTACACATGACCGTAGCCTGTCAACATACCAGCCATACACCTCCTTCCTCTCCGTTTATAACCAGCACTGGCGCCGCTTGCTAAGCACGTTAGCTTGCGTTAGCACGCCTGCTAGCCGTCAGGCTAGCAAGGTGCCACGCACGGGAAAGTCGCGCGCACATTGTGATTGAGAAGTCTTGACGTTTGACTACCTGTCCAAAAAGCTGGTTTCCTCCCGACAAGACGAGAAATGGCAGCAGGTAGAGGATAGCTACGAGCTAACCCTGCTTCTCGGCTCTGTTGACAACCATCACGTCCAGCCAAGCACCGACCGCATCCGCCTAACGACTGCCGCACCGCGAGGCTCTTCTTCTGCTTGTCAGAGGAGACGTGACCGTTGAACTGTGTGCCCTCCGCAGGCTGAAACCCAGAAGCACACAGATCATTTACAGACTGCGCGAACTCGATACCTCTGTGTTTATGTCCACATTTGATAAGATAAATCTGCCTTTTCGTCGTTATTATTCAAAACAAAAGAAAAACCTCCACTAAAGTCAAGATATGAACATTAAATAGAGCCACATTCGTGAAGAGGATTCGTTTGTGGAAAAAGTAGAAGAAATATGTGATGAAGTGGCCATGAAAAAGTTGTTAAATCTTTTACTTGACTCAGCTGCTTATCCTATAAATATGACATAATTTAAAAGACAAATAATGATGCTTTTAAACAGTAAAAAATGTATTACCGAGGAGCAGGGCCGGAATAAAAGTGCACAGGCCCCTGGGCCCAGTGTTTCAGGGGGCACCTTCCCCAAAGTAACATTGTGAAAATTGTGAATGATACACTGCGAAACGACATTTCTAACATCTCTCAGCCGATGGTACCAATGGCAATACCCTAGACACAGTAGTGTAGCTATGTGGCTTTTATTTAAATTTTATGTAATGTCCAAACTGCTGGTGTTTGCCCTATGTGGGCCCCATGTGGGTGTGGGCCCCTGCGCCTGTGCCCACAATGCCCATTGGATAATCCGGCCTTGCCGAGGAGCATAGTTACAACAAAGAAATAACTGAGCAACACCTATTTTCTTAGATTTTCTGTTAGGTTTATAATTGGCAATTAAATGACAAGAAAACCAAAATACTTACACGAGATTGCAGTTACTAATTCATTTTATTTGATTCAGTTTAATGCATTTCAAATCTATTTATCAAACCACTCAATAGTAGGACCTATACAGCTTGTAAACATTAGATTGCACGAGCTGAGCATGATTAGAAAGGTATTTTCTTATTAAAAAATTGAAGTACACATTCATAACCCATACCATTAATAAACAAACAGATTGAGATCACGAAAAGATAACAAATCCTGTCATCTGACAAGACTCACTGCTGATATTCATCTTCAATACAGCTCCTGTGGTTAAGAGCCTGCTTCTGAAATGACCTTGAATAATTCAAAGGCTTGCTGAATAAGTCAAAGTGTAGGCGACTCCACTGAGACAGTCTGGCACTGAGACAAAGGGAGGACATTTAAGGCTCCTATTAGTATCCTGTAGGAAACACTTCAGAGGAAAGTAAACCGAATTATTTACAACCCATTTAATTACCCGTCTAATATGGGTTACAAAAATAAAATAACTGTTGGTCCTATGTCCATGTTTGAGTGTTACACTACTGTAGTGCTTCAGTTTAAACAAAAATATCATGAAATGTATTTGTAAGAAAATAAATTAATGCATTATGTGCTTATAATTTGGTACTTTTCATTGCAAAATACAAGTTAAAATACATGTACACTGCAAAAACTCTGCCTTAAAAAACAAGAAAAAAAAATACAAAAAGTAGGTAAATGTTGCTTAAAATCAGATAAATTATCTGCCAACAGTACAAGAAAATTTGGCTTGTTAAGACTTTCCAAAACAAGTAAAAATACTCTTAAAACAAGAGGAATCCTCTGCCATAAAAACTAAGAATTATCTTACCTTTAAAAATTAAGCATATGTCTACTCAATTTAAGAATTTTAATTTTATTTAGATTTCAGTTTTTGCAGTGTAGTTTTGGTCCCTTAAGCTGGTGGAACAACAAAGACAATCAGTCTTACAGGAAATGCAACGTTGCGCATGTCAATACGAAGGCATTTTAATCAATCAGTCTTTTCACGTGCGTTCTTCTTCTTCCAGGTGATCACAGCCTCCTGGCTGATGCGGAGTAACACCACGCCGGTAAACACTGTTGTTAAACCGCAGAGCATTGCCAGGCTGTCAATTAACGTGAGTGTGGTCCACTCCTTAAAGAGAAGAGCAGAAGCAAAAATCACGCTTGTTGTGAATGTCACGTAGTATATCGCTTCAAATATGTTGGAGCTGAAGCTCTCCAAGGCTTTATTGATAAAGTAGAACTGGATCAGGATGCTGGCAGCCAGGGTCCCTAGCAGGCCCAGGAAGAGAGTCCGGGCCCTGCTGCTCAAGGGCCCTCCGCCAAACGCCTCTGGGGCAACCAGGCCAAGTCCTTTGCTGCTCGGGACGGTGAAGTTTCCTAAGAGGGAGCAGATGGCGACGTTCACCATGATGTTCGTCTTGCCGTGAGCCGGAGCGATCCAAACGATTAGGATGATCAGCAGGAGGACCACCAAGAGGGCATACGTTACAAACACTGCAGGATGAAGCAGTGAATGTGTTTAGTTATGATGCTTCAGGACATGGCAGGTTACTGTTGTTGTTAAGTTCTAAACCAATGCTTGTTTTATCACCTGGATCGGATAACCTCTCCTCAAGCTCCAGTCTAGATGTTGCTTCTGCTTTAGGGGCATGAATGATGAGCACAATAGAACCACAGCAACATAATAAACAGCCGAGCTTTCCCAGGATGTTCAGACGCTCCTCCAGGACCCAAGACGCCAGCACAGCCCTACAGCACAAAACGAACAGCCTGGTAATGAAACACACAGTCCTGGAAATATGTCTCTCTTGTATTTCAGGGCTTAGAATATTTCGTAATCATCATGCAAAAGTTATTAAAACTGTTTCAAATAAAGAATATTTGTTTTTTAAAATTAGAACAAACAGATTAATAATTAACCACTGATCTATGTCTCTGAGAGCAAAGTAGCCTGATCAGCAAGTGTGTCTGAGATAAGAAAAACCTCCTGTTTCTCCTGGAAGAATGACAGAAAAATCTTTACCACAGGTTATATTTGTCAGTAAATATCACACTGTGATCACCTGACAAGCTCATATAGTCGTAGTAGTCTGTTCATCTACATAGCACAATGAACTGCACACACCAACCACTTTATCAGCCCACAAATATCTCATTAGCCAATCGCATAACAGACCGGTTGGAGATGATGGAAAGACATCAGGAAGTCCAGTAAGCACTTGTTCCAACCAATATATGCAGAACATCATCTCTGAACACACAACACGTCCAGCCTGGAAGCAGATGGTCTCCAGAAGACCACAGCGGGTTCCCTCCTGTCAGTAAGAACAGGAAACTGAGGCTACAATTCACACAGACTCACCAGAACTGGACAATAGAAGATGGAGAAACGTTGCTGGTCTGATGAGTCTCCAGTTCAGCTCCACATTCACATGGTAGGATCAGAATTTGGATCCATCATCAGGCTGTAGGTGATGTAATGGTGTGGGAAGACATTTTCTGGTCCCACTTTGGTCCCCTTAGTACCAACATGATATGGTTTAACCAGCACAGCCTACCTGAGTCCTGCTGCTGGCCATGTCCATCCCTTTCTGAGCACAGTGTAGCATCTTCTGATGGAAACTTCCAGCAGGATGATGCACCATGTCACAAAGCTCACATCATCTCCACCATGACGATGAGTTCACTGTCCTCCAACGGCTCCACAGTCACCAGATCTACATCCAGCAGAGCAGCTTTGGGATGTGGTGGAACAGGAGATTCTCATCATGATGAGGTGGAACAGGAGATTCTCATCATGATGAGGTGGAACGGGAGATTCTCATCATGATGTGGTGGAACGGGAGATTCTCATGGCGATGAGGTGGAACGGGAGATTCTCATGGCGATGAGGTGGAACGGGAGATTCTCATGGCGATGAGGTGGAACGGGAGATTCTCATCGTGATGAGGTGGAACGGGAGATTCTCATCATGATGAGGTGGAACGGGAGATTCTCATTGTGATGAGGTGGAACGGGAGATTCGCATCATGATGAGGTGGAACGGGAGATTCTCATGGTGATGTGGTGGAACGGGAGATTCTCATCATGATGAGGTGGAACGGGAGATTCTCTTTATGGATTTGCATCAACTGTGTGATGTTTCATGTCAACATGGAGCAAAATTTCAGGAATGTATCCAACATCTTGTTTAATCTATGCCACTAATAATTAAAGCATTTCTGGAGAAAAAAAAGAAAAAGAGCATCCACCCTACTACTAGCATGATGTATCTGATCAAGTAGCTGGTTAATGTATATAACAATATAGAGCTTAATCCAGAGGAAGAAGCAAATAATTTATTTGGGCAGAAACTTACCCAAATAAAACTCCAAGAGCTCCTAGAGGCGTAACTATCACAGCAGGGGCCACGTTGTAGGCAAGGAAATTCCCAATTTGACCAATAATCACTAACAGACAGATATATGACAGCATTGGATCTTTAGTTTGCAGAAAAATGAGGGCTATTTGGGGGACATGGTACAAAATTGTGGATCAACTTTCAGGATCCGGAGCTGACAGATGACGTGATACTCACTGCACAGCGTGCCACTCCACCATATGACGTCACCGAGGTATGGCGTCCCTACGGCAAATGAATGACAGTTTGTGTTGTCAGCATTGCTTTACTCAACTAACCATACACTTAATATGAATATCCTTTAGGAAACGTAATAATAACTTAGTAAACTGCTTCTTCTTCCTCACCTTTGTCGCGAGAGCGCAGTATCCCTTTCTTCTGAAGCACAAAAGTCGACCCATTAATGAAACTTGATATTACAGCTATTATTATTCCCGTATATTTGCACGAAAGACCAAGGACTGATGAGTCATCGGCCATTTTTGTGGTTATTAAACTGTGGAATGAATTGTCACATCTTGTCCCGGGATTTCTGTCGAGTCACAACCATAGTTTGTGTATAAAGAGAGTCACAACACCACCTTGCGGACAGACATGAGCTTAAAGCGAGCAAACCCCGCCCCTCCTATGTCCCGCCTCGAATCCAAAAGAGAGCACATTTTAATACACGGGTCAGCACGAGCGGGCGGATTCGAACCTACACCCTGTGAACTTCCACTGAAAGAAACTGAGCGAGCTGTGGCGCTACAAATCTATCGCACCTAGTCACCCAGTTACGACGACTACGTAATTTGTTTCCATGCCTACGACCTGTCAATCACACTCATTATGCATGTCTTGTTAATGCCGCAAAGCAGCTGAGGGGACGAGAATAGCTTGAGAAGAGACCGCAGGTAATTTACAAATTTGTTCTCAAATTGAACGTGTTGATAGCTTTGTCTCTAAAATCCCCGTAACGTTGCATTTTATTTTATTTTGTGTCATGTCCTCGAAGCGTCTTCCTCGTTGACTCTAAGATGAAAGCTAGTTTAGCTTTGGTTAGCTAACGTGCTAACTGTTTAGCAGGGGAGCTAGCTAGCTCCACAACCAAGCCAATGCTAATGTACCAAGATGTGCATGTTGTCCTGTGGGCTTAATGATGCTGTGTCAGGCTGTTATTACCCCACAACGTGCTGGCTGTTATCTTACATCCTTGCAGAACGAATCAAGGTTAAATAGAAATTAGCAAATGCTAGCATTTAAATGGCAGAGTATTTATTTCAGTGCTTAATGTTGCACTGAAACACCTCTGGCGTTAGATACCTTAGTTAAAGTGTGGTATAGCTTACATCCCATAACAGAGTTTCAACCGTTCTCTACATAAGAAAATTATTGTTTTTAGCGAATGCAAGGCATTTGGTTTAAAGGTATTTCTGGATCATTGTTTTGCAAAGCACCATTTATCAGCTACCTAAACTTTCCAGTATTGTTCCGTTTACCTGTCAGTGAATGCTGGTTTGTGCAGGACATATGTAATTAGTTTAATAATTAATAGTAAACCTCCTTTATTTGCTTACTATTTTTGAAGCTAAGTTTATGTTTTGCTAGGATGGAGTATTACAGTCTGTAACATGACTAGTGATTAATAACAAGCATGTAGAAGAGCTTTACAATCTTCCACCTCCCCTGTCACATATTATTGTTATTCTTATTAGGACTGTGACTATATATTATTTTGTCCTGATTCGATTCTGATTTTTTTGGTTGCTGATTCGATTTAAATTGCGATTCTCATAATTCTTTGATATTGCTGATTTTGTAGATTTAAAAACAAAATGTATAAAACTTTTTTTTTTTCTCTTCATTTTTCTTGATTTCATTTAGGAAAAAACAACCCAGTAGCCAGATCATCATTCTGCTGCTATAATGCCCAAGAAGACAAGTAAAAAGATCAATAAAAACAATAAAAATGACAAAAAATTTTTTATAATGGATTATTTTTATTGTGAAGTTTAAAAAAAAATCCAGATGTTTGATTTTTCAATTCAATTTTCCCACCCCTAATTATTATTATTATTATTACATTTGTGGGCCAAGAGGTCATACATAAATTACGTTCCTGTGGGCTGATATCTTACAGGGATTTAAACAGTTCCTGCAGCAACATACCTGATTCAAATGAATGGTTCATTAACAGACTTGAGCAGAACTTGACAGCACTGTGGAGATCAGTTTTATGTGAATCCGGTGTGTTGCAGGAGGAAAGCATCCAAAGCCTGCACAGCATCTTACTTGGACGTTGTCTGTTTGCCTTGTATTATAACACAGCTCTTCCAATCTGCCTTGCAGGTTGGCTGCGTTTGCAGCCAGGAGAGGGAAAGATGCCTTCTCCATCTTTTACCCTGGATGCCCAGCTGAGATTTCATGACAAATGGCTGAAGATAGACTTACAGGTGAGTAAACATTATAGACTATCAGGCCAAATGCACATTTAACTGACTTTTACACCATTATGGTGACAGCATAATATTTTGGGAATCCAGTCACATCTGATGGGTAGGAGTTGGAAAGTGGACTAATTTGTGGACTAAAACATTTGTTGGCTTACATAAAAATTTATTGTAGGGCAGAACAAAAGTAATAACATATTACATGACACACATTTGTTATCATGTATGAACTAGTTTAAGTTAAAATATTCATAAATATTAAAACTCAGAAAGCGCTCAGGACCTTTATGTGACCTTCATGTGACACACCTGATTATGTAAGACAGGTCTGCAGCATCATATTTACATGATTATTGTTTTTCACAGATTATATGGAAAGAAATGTAACTCATAAAAAGATTTGAGTTGCGGACACAAACTGGTGTTCATAATAATAATAGGAATAATGCAGTTCTTCAGAATGAGTGAAGGTGGCTTCACACAGATAATAGGTTGCTGAGTAAGTTATGATCCCTCAACTACACAAATAGCTGCCTGTCTGGAGTCAATCTGAACTTGAAAGTCGGAGTGCGACCTTAATTGAGGGCTTAAATTTTGGAATGGTGTCAAGTTTTCCTGTTGTTCGTTCTGCTTTCAGTGCAGAGGACATTGTGTGTGGTTGATGGCGTGTGTGAGTTTAAATGCGTTTCCCTTTTTACACATAAGATCCATGAAAGCAAGTGTCTGTGAAAGCTGACGCCATTAAGCAGAAATTCAGAGACAAAGAATCTATTTTTGTTCCCTTGAGCCGTGAGAACTGAACCAGAGGTATCTATCTGTTTGTAAGATGATGAAAGGACTTGTGTGTGCAGACGATAATTGAAAATATGGAGGAAAGGATTCAAATATCACAAAATGGGCTTTTTATTTTATTTTTGGTAGAGGGCATTCTCTCCCGAGGGTCTGAGCGAGATGTGGAATGAAATGGTAAAAGATGAAGAGATAACATTCAGCGGAGAAGAATCTACTCACCCAGGTATGACTCCCTCCCAGTATACGCTCACTTATGTGTCTGACAGATTTACACGTGGTTACGACAACATGTCGCATTGTTAAACCCAGTCTGGGGATGGTACTGGAAACAGGACACAGGTGTGTTGATGTGATGATGTAGCTTTGCTTAAAGTCCCTTTTCCCCTCTTTTTTCAGAAGACTGCACTGACTGTTTTGGGACGCAGAAGAAGGATGAGCCCAATGATAAAGAGAAGAAAGAGGAGGAAGAAACGTCGGCGTCTGTCCATCAATCCATCATCGAGACGTGGGACTGGGGACGGCAGCCAGGTGAGGATGTTTTCAGAATGAAGTCAAAGTGTGGCGGTCTGTAATTTATTCCTGTAACCTACTTCCATGCTGCTGCGCCTCTTGTCGCTTGGTAATTAATACCACGCTGACTCCAGATGGTTTCCCAACACCTAAATGTCGACCAGACGCAACACCGCTTGCCGTTTCACCACATGTCCTGCCGAGCTGGTTTTCAGTTCAGGCCCTGCTGATGTGCGCATGTTTTGCTGGCACGTGAGTTGTGGAAACTTTGAAATGACAACTGGCGCTTTGCAGGTCCGAGGGGTTATTTTTACCCCACAGGGTGTAATCTGTAGTTCAGAGCGAGGACGTTTGCTCACCCAGGTTGTGTTTACTCCAGGAACTGGGTGGAACAGAGTTATGTTTGGGAGAGATAAGCATTGGGTGGAGGGGTACGCTGGTCAGATCTACATGTCCATTACAAACAGGATTTGTTAGGAGATACTTGTCTGTTTGTTGTTGTTTAAAGTGAATTATAAGTAAACTGAAGTCAGAAATCCCTCCTGTCTGACGGTCCAGTGAGTGGAACTACAGGGATCATCGCTCTCGTCATTGATGCTTAAAGTTCAAACGGCATACTTCCTGCTTTCCCAGTTTGTGGTCAGAAATCTCAAACATCCTACACATCAACTTATAAAGCCCTTTAAAACAACCAGAGCTGAAACAAAGTGCTCTACGCAATCAGCCAAAATAAAAACAGAATAAAACTGTTCAAATGCAAATAAATAACACAATAAAACAACAGGTCATACAAGAAATGTAGAATTAAAACAAACTAAATAATAAAGAGTAAATAAAACCAATAATAAAAATAAACTAAAGCACACCTAAACCTGAGTCATTTTAATCTTATTGCACTTTTTTGGACACATATTTGATTTAGTCTTTTTTTTTTTTTTTTAAATTCCATCTTCTTTTCAGTCTTCATGCAGAAATATAATTTTTTTTTACATGAGATGGAGGATTTACCACGAGATGACATCTAAGTATGAACTGCCCTATAGTCTAACAGGGACCGGCTTCAGCATGCAGCCTACGGCCAAAACACCGGAGCCTGAAGGTTGCATGTCCTCTACAACAGGTTTATACTTTGTCCTTGTAGTAAAAACAAAACAGTCTGATGTTGGTCATCTTACACAGCATGAAGTTTCTCCCTACGCGATTTCTGATTTACACTTCTGAGTTTCATTCCGATGCACACACTCCGGCTTACAGGTGGAGGATCCATGCAGGACAGTGTGGTTTCACACACCTGAATATCAGACACAAGTCATGTTTTTAAGCTCTATGTAAGGTGAAGATGAAAACACAGGCTGAAAAGTTCATGTCCATCAGAGATGCAGCGGAACAAGCTGAATTTACCGCCATCGTAGTCATTTCTGAGTCGCTTCAAAACGGATCCAGTTTCCTTGTAGGTTTTATACATTTTCATAAAACCTACAAGGTTTTATACACCTATCGATATGAGAGTTCAGCTCTCATATCGATAAAATATGAGAGCTGAACTTCTTGAATATGTAGGGCGGTGTTTCTCAAATCCAGTCCTCAGCCCCCCCCCCCACACACACACACACACTGCATGTTTAGACATGATCCTCCTCCAAAGCACCTGAGTCAGATTATTGAACTTCCTCATCAAGTTCTTTGCAGTTTGTTAACGAACCTTTATTTCGTTCAGGTGTGTTAAAGTAGAGCTGCCTATAAAACATGCAGGGCGGGGGGGCCTGAGGACCGGAACTGAGAAACACTGATTTAGGGAGACTCAGCTCAGTAAAACCGCCTTTTTTCATGTCATCAGGAAGTTGGACACTTTACTGTCATCTTTGCTTGTCACATTGTGTCAGTTACAGAAAATGAGACCACGGTGAGGTTTGAAAACAAACATGGCTTCATTCCTGAGTGTCGCCGTCACATGATGTTTAAATCGCGTCACGCAAGAAAAACAGGAATTCTGACCGAAGCGTTTGGATTTGTGAAGCTGTCGACGCTGCAGCTCTGAGATCTGCTTCAGGCACCTGGAAGATGAAAAATAATTCTGCTCCTTTGTCATTTTTATTATTTTGATTTAAGATTTTGGCTTAAATGGTCGGTCGTTCAACCCTACTGGTTCCTACATGACAGCTTTACTCCATACAGAGGACCTATTTATCCCCTTTTTAACCAGATTTAATCATTCAGATGTTTTCTTAGCATGATTTAGTCTCGGGTGAAAGAAATGATGTGACCAGGATGCATATATGTTCCGACAGCGGAGCGCAGATGACTGTAGAGGAGCTCGTACAACCTCGGGCCAGTCTGCCTTACAGAACGCTTAAGTGGATTTCAGACATGCTATTTTGGCTCATCATGTCTTCCCTGCAGCGCTGCTGCATCCACACAGAAATTTCTGTTTAACCACATCAGAACAAAGGGCTGCTTGTGATGAAAGCCACAAAAGCACATTTTTGAGTCTGAAGATTTATAAAGTTTTTCTCCATCATGAGAATCAGTCGAGCTTAAAGTAATGAGCTTAAATGTCACAAGACTCCATCATGAAATCCAACTCTGAAAAGTGAAGTGATTGTTTCTTTCATATATGAATAGATTAATTTTTCCACTCCAGGATGTCAGAATGTGTGAAATATTTGTCATGTTTATCTGGAGGACTCATAGTTTAATCTGGGTCAAAAGTTTTTATTTTCACAGTTCTAAAAGCCTTTGTGTTATTGCATTTTCTTTACGTCCTTGCCTCAGACACTGTTTACTAATAGGAGGGAAAACCCGTCATTTCTAATTCCTAAAAATGCAGAAAATGAACCATGATGCTTTTCTGGTGACATTTTCTGCATTCTTTGAAGTTTTCCACATGCAAACAACATTTTACCAGCTTGGTGGTAGATTTAAACTGAGGGCACATTCGGATCAGCCTTTCTGATCTGAATCAGAGTCTGTTTGCCTGGAAAGTCGCTTCGTTTGGGGAAATGTGAACCCGCCAGACTAACTCTGATTCAGACCAAAGGAACGGACTCGGTCCGCCTATAAACGTAGGTCTCGGCCTGTTTCAAGCGGACCAAATACAGGAATCGGACTACAAATAAAGTCACTTTCTTCATTTGGCGTAGCATTGCATTGTGGGTAAATACATAGCGATGGCGTTAAGAGTCCTCTGCCTCGTCTTGTTCATACTGCGTCCATTGTTGTGTATTTCTGCAGGATACTTGTATAAGACACAATAAAAACTCAAAACAGCCATAGTTTCGTCTCCATGTTTAACTCACAACAGAGTTTGACAGAAATTGTTCATGCAGATCAAGATCACAACAGATCTTGTTCTGCATGAATACATCCCCTACCACTGGACCAAGCCCCCAATCGGACCGGGTCCAGCCGACTATCCTGATGTGAATGCAGCCTTAATGAGCTTTTTAATGCAGGTGTAAGAAGAGAGCAGCTCATTTTGTGCAGACCTTCACTGTTATATAATTTCTAACATACAGTTTTATAATGAAGTTTTGTTTTGGTCCTTTTTAACGTGCTTAGATGAGATGGAGTTGAAAGACTGTCTGATGGTCCTCGTGGATGACCAGCAGAAGCTCTCGGTTCAGATGGCGAAGAGCACCCTTTCCGCCCAGCGCCTCCGCCAGCGCCTGGTTATCCTGGAGCGCTACCTCATCTCTCTCAGCCACAGCATGATGGAGGAGAAGTACAAGGTCCGCTGGAAGACGCCCCCCAGCCCACCTCTGCCTGCTGCTGACAATAAGAGGTAAAAAAATTGCTTGGATTACCCAACTGTGCAAGTTCTCCCAGACCATTTCCATACCGTCTCACAGCGTCCATCAGCTGCAGATACATGTTCCTTTTTCATCCACATGTGAAGATGTGGCCCATTGAGACCTGATGTTTAAACACACAAAGTTACAGGAAGTGAGGAGTGAGTGAGATGTTGCTGGAATGGAATATTTTCTGCACTGATCAGACAAAAGACTACAGTTTTTATTGTTGTATTTAGACACACACACACTGACTGCAGCTTGGTGTTCTGTAGGCTGTATAACCCTCCGACGGTTTCATTTGCACCTCGTAGGCACAGATACGTAACACATAGTTGTAGCTTCTTGTTTCATGGATAATTTAAAAAAAAAAAAAAAAAAAGATCCTGTTTTTGTGGTTAAATCTGGACGTTAACTGTCTCATAGTTAGAATCAGGTTTATTTTTACAGTATACACTTTCGTCTCAATATAAAATGTAAGGAGAAGTGAAAGGTTGTGTTTGTGTCCTCCTGTAAAGTAAATGTCACTCCACATAACTCTTGTTGCTCTTTGCTGAAGCTGCTGCTGGCCAGTATGACCAAATGTATCGCCATATTTTCCAAGATTCCAGATTTCAGGTAGAGGTCGGCACGGCGGCGTGGTGGTTAGCGGCACGGCGGCGTGGTGGTTAGCGGCACGGCGGCGTGGTGGTTAGCGGCACGGCGGCGTGGTGGTTAGCGGCACGGCGGCGCGGTGGTTAGCGGCACGGCGGCGCGGTGGTTAGCGGCACGGCGGCGCGGTGGTTAGCGGCACGGCGGCGCGGTGGTTAGCGGCACGGCGGTGGTGGTGTACCCTGCCTGTTAATGACTGGGATAGGCTCCAGCTTACCCGCGACAATGAATCGTACTAAGCGGTGTAGAAAATAGTTTTTATCGTAAATTATTTATATCTTTTTTTAATTCCATACTTAACTGGGTTTTAACCACACTTCCCACACGGTTTTAGCATCATTACTGCAGTCAGTTGGATGAGAACAGTCTTTATATTCTCATGAAAAATGTACAAAACCATTTTAATTCCCAGAGTCTTGATCCCAACCTTGTATCCGTCGTCCTTCTTAGAGGTCAGTAGAACCGTATTCAGGGATTACAACAGTGTTTATCTCAGTTTGCTCTTTTCTTTTGTCAGGATCATCTCCGTGTTTGTGGCTACGATGGTGCAGCGAATTACGACAGCTTTATTTCAGCAGCATTCCCAGTAAACAGCTGTTTGATCCATGTCTGACCTTTTTAAAACCAAAGTATTTCCAGACAACAGATGTCTCTTTTTTTTTTCTGTTTTCTCCTCCTGAACTTCAACGTTTGCCACAGCTTCACTCTCCTAACTTTGTCCATCCATTTCCAGCCCTCAGTCCCAGTAACAAGTTGCTCTGATGCATGTTTAGTGGTGTCACAGTGGAAAAGGTCCCACTGAAACCGTTTCTCCACTGTATGACCCTCCCAGCGTTCTTTAAACTGGTGTCACTGGTATGACATAAATGATCCACATAAAAATGAAACCAGTATGAACTGTTGTACCACCCAGCACTGGCTGAAAAGAAAACTTGAAGCAAGTGTTGAAAACTCACCGCCGGTTTTACATACGATACAAAAACAGCCACAAATTTGTTCAATTTATCTGTTTGTAATTGATCAGATTTGCCATTTCTGTCATCTATGTCTCTAATTTACTGAAAACATTTTTCTTTTACTTCAAACTGTTTTTATAAAATAGTGTAAAGTTTAAGTGAAATGAATAAGCTGCTAAGCGTGACATGTACATGTTGGATAACAATACGGCTGACACACTACAGCGATGCCAACAGGTAACTACTAACAGTTACCTCAGGTTACAGATGGTAGATGCTAAAAAGGCTAAAAAGTTGACCTCTGTGTTGCCTTTCAGTTCTCGTCCAGCCAGTAAAGATGTCGAAGGTTTGGCCAGAGTCGGCTCCAGGGCGGCGCTATCCTTTGCCTTTGCTTTCCTGCGTCGGGCGTGGAGGTCAGGTAAGAACGATCCCGGATGCTGGTTGTCGAGGTGCTCTGGTGATGACGGCTGCTGTCATGTTGATGGAGCTTTTCTTAGCAGCTGCTGATGAACAAGTTTCACTGTGTCACAAGCTACTCTGCGTAAACAAGCTACTCTGCGTAAACAAGCTACTCTGCGTAAACAAGCTACTCTGCGTAAACAACTCAACATGTTTGGCAATGCGAGGTTCCTGTCCTCAGCATTTAGAAGCCTGTGTGCGATGAAGGGCTGTGGGTGATAAAAGATAACAGCATGGGGTCAAAGGCCAATCATACTTGTTTTGGATAAGAATGTGTCAAACATAGAAAATGGTTGGAAACGGGAGCTGAAGCAGCTGAAGTCAGAATTATCAGGGTATTATCACTCCTGTCATTAGGAAGCAAAATATTTATCATTGATAAATCAGAACTCATGTGATTTTAATGAAAATGTAGAAAATGACTTCACAAATACTTGGATTATTTGTCCAGATAAGAAACTGTTTAAGTGTGTTTACTCATAGCAGCTCTCTGCTAAATGCTTGTAAGTTGGATCGATGGTCGGTGTGCAAATGTTTCGGCCGCTGTTTTTATATTTTGATCAGCTGGTAATAAGGCGCTCCCGTCAGCATGATTTCTGATTTCATTTCATTCAGCTGTTTTTGCTTTTAGAGCAGAGAGTTTAGCTCTTCAGGTCATTCGGAAATACACAGAAGCTGCTACTTTCTCATGTGGTGTACATTATTCTGTCCTTCAGTGGTTTTACAGCCCGACACGCCAGACTGGAGTGTTCTACATATTCAATATAGAGCGACTCAGTCTGGAGTCCCTCCTCTTCACAGAGATTCTCATTGGTTTGAAACAAACCGGCCACTTTGATTGGTTGATCTGAGGAGACTCTTGCCTTGCGTCATCACATATTCTTTAAAACATTCAAGATGGCATATAGACATAGCAGGAGTTCGTTTCTTCTAAGATTATGTTCAAAAAGCAACAGCGAGTTGCCAATAACGCCATGTGAAAGGTGTGGGAAAATCAAATCAAAAAATCAAATATTGGGATTCTTTACTTTACAATTTTAATTTTTTTTTTTTTTAAACAAAAAAAATTTTTTTTTCCAAATAAATAAAAATAATTTATTAAATTTTTTCTTCATTTTTATTGTTTTCATTGATCTTTTTACTTGTCTGCGAGTGAGTCCCCTGACTCTACGCTGCTACAGTGAGATAGTCTGGCTTGCTTGATTTTAGCCCTAAAGGACTGCAGTTGTACCGTAGCCCACCATTAGCTTTGCTTCTGCATCTCCAGTTACTAATTCCCTATAAATCCTGAAATCTGCATTTAGACTCTATCTCAAGCTGAACAAATGTTACCTTACTTTCCTCACTCCATCAGTGCCACTTCGAATGTCACTAATGTCATGAGGAGCAATAAAAGCTACAGTATCAGCTACTAAACGGTTGTAAATTAGATGAATTTCCACAGAAAAATACACTCACTGGTCCAGCTAACTGGGTTGGACCCCTTGTTCCATCAGAACTGCCTCAACGCTTGGTGTGATGGATTCAACAAGGTGGTGGAAACATTCCTCAGAGATTCTGCTTCATATTAACATGGAGCATCACATAGTTACTGTACATCATCATGAGAACCTCCCGTTCCACCACATCACCATGAGAACCTCCCGTTCCACCACATCACCATGAGAACCTCCCGTTCCACCACATCACCATGAGAACCTCCCGTTCCACCACATCACCATGAGAACCTCCCGTTCCACCACATCACCATGAGAACCTCCCGTTCCACCACATCACCATGAGAACCTCCCGTTCCACCACATCACCATGAGAACCTCCCGTTCCACCACATCCTGATGAGAACCTCCCGTTCCACCACATCACCATGAGAACCTCCCGTTCCACCACATCACCATGAGAACCTCCCGTTCCACCACATCACCATGAGAACCTCCCGTTCCACCTCATCACCATGAGAATCTCCCGTTCCACCTCATCACCATGAGAATCTCCCGTTCCACCACATCATGATGAGAACCTCCCGTTCCACCATATCACCATGAGAATCTCCCGTTCCACCTCATCACCATGAGAACCTCCCGTTCCACCTCATCACCATGAGAATCTCCCGTTCCACCACATCTTGATGAGAACCTCCCGTTCCACCTCATCACCATGAGAACCTCCCGTTCCACCACATCACCATGAGAACCTCCCGTTCCACCACATCCTGATGAGAACCTCCCGTTCCACCACATCCTGATGAGAACCTCCCGTTCCACCACATCCTGATGAGAACCTCCCGTTCCACCACATCACCATGAGAATCTCCCGTTCCACCTCATCACCATGAGAATCTCCCGTTCCACCACATCACCATGAGAACCTCCCGTTCCACCTCATCACCATGAGAATCTCCCGTTCCACCAGAAGAATCTCCACTGTGCTCATAATGTGATGGACATGGTCAACAGTAATACCCAGATAGGCTGTGGTGGTTAAACCATGTCATACTGGTACTAAGGGGACCAAAGTAATTCCCAGTAAACACTCAGACCAACAACCATGCTTTATTCAAGTGCACTAAAATCTCTTTTCTTCCTTGTTCTGATGCTCAGTTGGAACTTCGAGTCGTGTTCATCATGTCTACATGACTAGATGCGTTGTGTTGCTGCTGTGTGATTGGCTGATTTGTTAACATGCGTTTGATCAGGTGACCACTGAGTTTTTATGAACTTTCTTCGGCGTGTCTAAATATTTTTGTTTTCTTCAGGTGTTCACGAGTGAAATACAATGACCCGGAATCATCTCATTCTCTGCATGAACGGAAAAGAAACGCCAGCAGACAGTCTGTTGGCTCTGCGGCTTTATTATTGCTGAGACAGAAGTGAATCAACGAGTCATCATCTTTTTATTCACAATAATGCACAATGAACACTTGTCAGTTTATACAGACTGTATGGAAAGTTCTTCAACAGTAACATTGTTGTGTGTTGTTGTGTTTTTTCTAAGCTCTGCTTCTCGGGATTTTTTAAAACACACACACAGCTGGACCAACATGACATAAATCAGTTATTCATTCACTTCCTTTGTTGTTGGTTTTACATCCAGAGAAGCTGTTGTTTTATGCGCTGATGTGAAGCTGAGAGCTGCTTGTCCACAGGGACTGGGTGGGAACAAAGTGCTGGCCTCTCCTTCCTGTAACATGAGAAATACACGGACAGTTAAGCTTCTCATCCTCGTTTTAGCTGTGTTCCTGGAATACGCTGTTAGGAAACAACAGTACAGCAGCAGGTTCTCTCACCCGCCTCCTGCTGAATAAACACAGACACAATCTTTTTTTTTTTTTTTTTTTTTTAATTTTTATTAATAAGCATACATACAAGACAAAAAGCAAAAATTCTCCAAAAGACAGACAAACAAAATGGAGCTGGAGTAGTAAAAACATCAGACACAGATAAAACAAGCAGAATATGGCAGGTTTGTTACAAAATGAGGTGCAATGGGACCCTGGAAGAGGATTAGATGAATCATAATAAATAAATAAAAAAGATAAAAGGAAGTTTTTATAGAAAAGCTCTTATTAAAACAGAGACGTTTACATTCATATATTCAAGAAATGGTTTTAGTTTTGTAGTGCAGAAGATACGAGAAGAAAAACTGGATTGCGTTCAAGATCCTTCTGCAAAATCTTGCATTTCCAGGGTAAGATCGTTCCAATATTTTTTTATCTTTCCTCACGAGAACAGAAACGGTGAGGAAGATCAGCAGTTTTAGTTTTAACGGAGACGCGTCCTTTCTGGATTCGGAGACAGATTGGGGCAGCATGTGCTCTGTGCAGTATATTGAGTTTCATCGCTCTTGTTCGGTTACACACCGATATTTCCTAGCTGTTGTCCCATAACTCACTCCCTTTGCCAGACGACCTGAGAACTGTCACCTAAACAGCCCTTCAGACTAGCTTAAAAAGCGCCAGTAAAAGTGTCCCCCACAATTTCATTTCTGATTTAGCCCTGAGGGCTGCGTATGAGGCCGTTCACGATGATTATTTGCAGGTTAGATTATAGATCAGTGGAGATCATGAAAATGTTTTCCTGCTTTGCCAAGAATCTGCTCCTGATGTGGAGAAAAAAACCACAAAAGCCTCTTTTTCTGTCAGATAGTGCTGAAAGGAGGACAAAGGGAGACTAAGATGGAATTTATTTCATTAAAGACAAAATTATATAAAATATTAAACATTATTTACTGCAGCTGAAATGAGCAAATTATGGGATTGATGGGAAGCGACTCTGCACTCCAATAAAACGACGTGTTTTCTTCGGTGCAGGGGACGATGCGGATCTTTGCAGTGAACTTCTCCAGGAGTCCCTGGATGCCCTGCGGGCCCTCCCCGAAGCTACGCTGTTTGATGAGGGAACTGTGTCATCTGTATGGCTGGAGGTTGTTGAGAGGGCCACAAAGTTCCTCAGGTTTGTCTTTTTTATTTAACTCATAAGAAGAGCTGCACCATTCACTGATTCATTCATTCATTCATTAGTCTCGATGTAACAGGTGCTCATTTAAATCTGATTTGTAAATATTGACAAATAATAATAGACAGAAATGCAGCTTCGAACTATGGCAGGAAGCTAAAAGTCCACTTCTACCTGGACACTTTAGGGAGATGGACCAGAAGTCCATCCTGAAAAGTGTCTAAGTGGCAAAGAGCAGAGGAAGCTAGCCTAGCAGCTGCTGCCACGGATCATCAGATTCACTCATCGGGTTTGAAGACTGGCGTTCGGAAACATGTTCCTTTTTACAAACATGAGAACAGACCAGACTTGGACGAGACTTACTGCTTATGAAAGTTGTTTAGAGCATTAATAAAATCTTATAGTGAAATTACAAACATGTGACAGCAGCTCCGCTTTGGAGGAGCTTGTTGTTCCTAAATACTGCACTTTTTCCTTGAAGGTTACATGAACAAATTTAAAGAATTTATTTATTGGATTTATTTATGGTTCCATGTAAATAAGATGGTGCAGATAAATTTGTTTGGATTACTTGAATGAGTGGAGTATAAAGTGGTATAAACGTAGCAACAGAGTGAGGAAAAAAAACCTTTTTAATGTGGAAAAAAAATGCACAAAAATCCTGAGAATTATTTTAATAATGAGATCTGAGCTCTCTGAATCAAAATGAAATCTGGAGTTACCTACGATATAACACCTCTACTTATAGTTTACTATGACTCATGTTTTACTTTTGAAGGTTGATTTTAGGGCTGGGCGATATATCGAATATACTCCAGATATCGTGGCGAGTCCCCTGTGCGATATAGAAAACGTCTATATTCGTCATAGTCGAGTATCCTGTTATCACGCAGTTGTTTTTAGCTGTGGGCGGGGTTTTTCTCCCTCCTCCTCGACTCTGCACCGCTTTGCACAGAGAGTTAAAGCAAGCGCACCTAGTTAAAATAGTAAAAATAATACACGACAACTCAAAAACCCATGAAGCAAAGCCTTATAATAGTTCAACCCAAAGCAAGCTAAAACTAAAAGACTAAACTAAAAGTAAGAAAACTACACAAATAAAAAAAAAAACATAACTGTATCTCATAACTGTCAAAGTGTCTCTTTTGGGTCACTGTGGCAGTCCCAAGCCCAGATAAAGGAGGGTTGGACATACAGCTAGCTATTCCACAAAACATAACAATCCTTTGGTTAAATTTGATATTTGATAATCTAACATTAAATAAAACAGGACAAAGCGGATTTATACAATGTGGTTTTAATGGTATTCAAAATAATTTTTCAAAGGGATGGACTGTTTCAGTGGCAAAAAAAAGAATAGAAGAAAAATAGTACAGGATCCATCATCTATCGGTGGTTTGGATACCGGAGAGAAGATGTTGACCAAACAACTGTCGTATGCAAAGTATGTCGCAAAAGTGTCGCCACAAAAGATTGTAGAACCACAAATTTATTTAATCATTTGAAAAGTCACCCCCCTAGAGCACCTATTTTCATACGTTGCATTTATTACATCATGCAAAGTCACTTTATTTTGTTTTAAAATGACATGTTTCTGCCGCTGCTTTAACTGTTCAATAAATATGGTTTTGATCAGTTTGTTTCATTAAAATTTCACCCTTTTGGCACGAATGTTTAAAATCAGCATATCTTAATGCAGTATGAACAGTTATGTTTTAATGGAGACACAAAATCCTCTTACTGATGTGATTGTATGCACCAAAGCATTAATTTAAAGCTAAGGTAAACATCGAGATATATATTGTATATCGTGACATGGCATAAAAATATCGGGATATTACTAAAAGGTCATATCGCCCAGCCCTAATTGATTTATTGTAGGAATATCTCTGATGTGACTATTTGCTCCTTTTCCTGCTTTTACTTGCAGCGTGTTGCGTATCTGTGGCTTGGATTGTTCTTTTAGGGATCTTTTATGTTAATCCAGTGATGAACTGATTGACACGTCTTGTCTCCTGTGGCTCCAGTGATGTGCATGGCAGTGCCAGCACCAAAGGGAACATTCCTCTTCAGGACCAGCACCTTGCCCTGGCCATCTTGCTGGAGCTGGCTGTACAGAGGGGCACTCTCAGGTAATCCAGCACACCAAACTCCTCATTTTTCTCGTGCACTGCTTCCTTACCGCTCACATTTGTGTTTTTCTCTCTTTCTTTCTTTGTTATTCCGGCTTTCCAGTCAGCTGCTGTCTGCTGTTCTGCTGCTGCTGCGTCTGTGGGAAAACGGCACCAGGGAGATGGACAACGAGCGCTCCACCCAGGGAACCAGTGCTCCTCTGCTGCCCCTCCTGCAGCGCTTTCACAACATCCACAGCAGCAAGGAGGAGCCTGTTCCTGAGGAGGACGCTGAGGTAAAAAAAGAAGAAAAGTGCTTTTAAACCAACATTTTAAGAACGGGAACATCTGCGTTAAAACAAAGCCGTGAATCAGAATGATCAAACATAACATGTTGATCCTGCTAAAGAATCCGTGTTAAATGTGTTTATGCATGACTGCTGTAATTCGTAGATCCTCGGATGTCCTCTCAGTCCAAACGAGAGTTTCCTGCGCTATCTGACCTTGCCTCAAGATAACGAGCTGGCCATTGATCTCCGACAAACAGCCGTGGTGATCATGGCTCATCTGGACCGTTTGGCTTCTCCCTGCAGCCCCCCTCACTGCAATTCACCCTCCTCCCACAAGGTGATGGCTCTTTTTTTTTTATAGCTGGTAATTCTAAAGGGATTATTATATGTAGTTTTACTCTCTTCTGTGCTGATAGTCCAACTCTTACTACAATTGTTTTTATATAAAACCACCTGAATTCTCTGGCTGTAAATCTTCTCCGTGAAATACGAACCGCCTTCTTCAGATTTAAATACAACTATCATCATAAAATGAAGTTCAAATGGAAGAACTGAATGTAATCATTTGCAAACTTTATGGATAATTCGGTGAGACATTTAGCTGTTTTATGAAGGATAACTCATCTTGAATGTGCTGGGAGTGACGTCACAAAGAAAAAGCCGTGACAGGACCAGTATTAAGCTGGGAAAGACACTGGTACAAAAATAGAAGGAGCCAGAGGAACTTATAATGCAACTGTGGCCCAATCTCAGAATAATGTTCTTTATTGAAAAGATGTGGAAACAATAACAAAGTAAAATAACGCAGAAGTCTCATTTCAGCTAAATCCCCTCTGTCCTGCAGGCAATAAATAGTTTCCATTCTGACTCTCCATCTCTCTCTGAGGAAATGGTGAAAGGCTACAGGACTTCCACTGGGAGTTGGGAGGCTTCTTTCTGAAAACTATTTTATAAAAAGGCTTTTGAATTTTTTTTCAACCTGAGTAGAGAATTTAGAAAAAAAGAAAAATATCTTTAGCTGAACAGCTGCTGTTTGATACATAAATAATACTGGAACAAATAAAACAAATAAACAAGGCCGGAGAGCTGAAGATAAATGGTAAGGAAAGCTTTCGTTCCGATTCGATTCTGACTTTTTTTGGGTGTCGATTGAATTTAATTTGAGACTCTCATTATTATTCGATATTGCTGATTTTTGTAAACTAAGAACAAAAAAAAAATATGTTCAAAACTTTTTTTTTACTCGTCATTTTTCTTGATTTTAATGAGGAAAAAACAATACAGTTGCAAAACCATCATTCTGCTGCTATAATGCTCAAGAAGACACGTAAAAAGATCAATAAAAACAATAAAAATGACAAAAAATTTTATTGGATTATTTTTATTTATTTGAAAAAAAAAACAAAAAATGAATTTACCAAAAAAAAAAAAAAAAAAAAAAAAATCGTGACGGTAAAAATCCCAATATTTGATTTTACAGACCATTGCACACTGATAGCTAAACACAGACCAGTGTCCCACCGAGTCAGTCATGTCTGAACTGCGACACTGTCTGGCAAAAACATGTTTTTTAATCAGTAGAATGTAACGTTTAGTGGGTGCTGCTGAACTCGCCACACTGCTGTAAACTAGTCATACACAGTTACAAAATTTCCAATGGCATATTACCTAATTTCAGTGTTAATTTGGGTCAACTGTGGACCTGTTGGGCCAGTGTCCTGCAGGGTTTAGATGTTGCCCGGCTGCGTTGACAACAAACCGTTGCAGAAGCTTTTTTATTGGAATAAGCAGGGAAACGGCTAAATCCTGCAGGACACTGACCCAAATCAGTGGGCTGACGAATTTTAATTGCCTGGGCCGTTTCTCTATTAATATGATGTTTAATATGTGTATTTAGATAGTTATTTAGTGATCAAGGGTGCAATATGGGTTATTTAAGGATAAAAATCTGACTTGCGCAGGAATTTTGGGTTATGTTGCAGCAGTAGGAATGGAACTCATTCGTAAACCGAGGATCGCCTGTATTTACATTTTTAACAGCATCCCTGCTGTGGCGTTGGGTCTGCAGGTGACATGACTCTCTCATGCACTGTGTGTTTATGGGTATTATACACAGGACGTATGTGACAGGATAAACTGCAACCACAATGACAAGCACTGATAGCTAAACCTCCTCTGTGTCTCTTTACATTTCAGGGGTCCTCACAGGAAGTGATTTCCTGGGGTCTGTTGGGTTGGAAGCTCTACCCCAACGTTAATGGACCCATCCAGTGCAAAGCCTTGTCGAGTCTAGGGGTGACACAGATCGTCTGCTCAGAAAAGGGCTTCCTCATCCTGTCCAGCACTGGAGCTGTTTACAGTCAGAACTACAAGAGCACAACCCTGGTCAGTTCTGTTGCACAAGTGCTTTCACAAGAAACGAGCAAGTAGCCGGTGCTTTCGCCTCTGTGGTTACTCCCCGTTGAGTCACTGACGTGTCTTTGTCACAGGCTCCCATGCTAATCCATGTTCTGAGCTCCAGAAAGATTGTGAAGCTCGCAGCTCATCCTGATGGACAGCACTATTTGGCCTTGTCGTCCAATGGGGAGGTGTTTTCCTGGGGCTGCGGCGACGGGGGCCGCCTTGGACATGGAGACACCACGTAAGCAACCAGAGGAAACCATAGCGGATAATTATTTAGCTTTAGACAGCCTCTGAGATCCAGTTTGTCTTAAGATATGGAGGCTGTGATATATTTTTTTTCCATGTTGGAAGTTGAATTATTAATGCAACAGATGGTGTGAATATACACGCTTTATCCCCGACGTCTGGGACTTTCATTTGAATGTTTTATGCTTGTAGACCAAAAATAGCAACACTCCTTCCACTGGCTGCATTTTTAACTCAAAATACGTCTCAGCTGAGAAAGCCTGAGGTAAATCGGTTACGGATAACCCCCCCCCCCACCCCCACCATATGTTAATAAAATGCTTTTGAACATTATCTTTTAAGGTTTTTTCCAGTCGGTCCGTCATTGTAATTTCTGCTTCATCTCAGGTACCTCGAAGAGCCCATGGTGATTGCAGCCTTCAATGGGAAGCAGACCGGGAGGCATGTGGTGCACGTTGCCTGCGGGAGCACCTACAGCGCTGCCGTCACAGCTGATGGAGAGCTCTTCACGTGGGGGCGGGGCAACTACGGTCGACTCGGTCATGGTGAGCTGCACCGAACCGGATGGATGCCGTCTTGTATTAAATGATAACATCCTTGTTTGTGTTCTGACTAAAAGTGAGTTTTCCTCTGATTGGACGTTCAGGCTCCAGTGAGGACCAGACAACACCGATGCTGGTGGCCGCTTTGAAAGGACATAAAGTGGTGGATGTTGCATGTGGAAGCGGTGACGCTCAAACCCTTGCTGTGACGGAAAATGGTTAGAATGAGACCTCCTATTTACTTAAGGTTCATGAGGGCCTCCTGTAGCAGGAGTTACGCGCAGGACGCATCTTTGCATCCAAATCAGGCAGAGAAACTCGGCTAAACGTCTCGAGCAAGCTTCGGTGTCCAATCCAAACAGTTCAAACCCCATATGGGAATGAAAATCAAAGATTCTGCTGATTCCTCCACTTAAAGTAAAACCACACAAACAAGGAGTCATATGAAAGCAGAGACTCTGCTGGTTACAGAGATGTCTCTCATCACGGTGGGACAGAAACTCTGGAGGCCAGCAGCCACAATCATCAATCATGTCCTACTTTTTCTGTTATAAGGTGAAAAGTTTCATTCCAGCTCTAAAACTCTGCTGATGTGCCTCCGATGTGTTCTGCTGGTTTCCATGGAGATGAAGGAGGTTTTATAGTGAAATATTCTCTCCGATCATTAACTGCCTTCGTCTTCACTTCTTTCTGGATCTTCAGTGTTTCTATCCGGGCTGTGACAATATGCTTACGTCCCGATTTGATTTAAATTGCAGTTCTCACTATTCTTTGATATTTCTGATTTTTGTAAGTACAAAACTTTTTCTGCTCGTCATTTTCCTTGATTTCAGTGAGGAAAAAACAACCCAGTAGCCAGACCATCATTCTGATGCTATAATGCCCAAAAAGACAAGGAAAAAGATCAATAAAAACAATAAAAATGAAAAAAATTTAAAATGGATTATTTGTATTTATTTTTAAAAATTGATTTAAAAATTTCAAAGCAAAAAACCTGATATTTTATCTTATTTCCATTTGATGTCTGAGCTCTAGTTTCTAAGGTGAATGTGGGGTTTATCCCCGGTTCTCTTGGTGTTTCATCATCAATATCAGCCGATGTCTTCCTCAGATATCTACCTGCTTAACGCCTCCTATAAAACATCTGGAAAACTTCTCACTCACTTTTTTTTTTTACACATTTCCTCTCCAGACTTTATTTCTGGATGAAATGGGCTGCCATCCTCTGGTTGGCACTGAAACTTTTCTGTTTTGAGGAGAAACTTTTCTTTTGCAACCGTTTGCATTTTCTGCTGCGTTTCGGCTGAATTTACTGACATCGTAATACTTCTGACACTTTAATATTCACCTCACACGTCTCCGCTTTCTTCTGAGACATAATTAAACAGCCTCTGTTTTGTGAAGATGTACAGGATTTCAAAAAATCGCCCTTTTGAAAAGAAGAGGTTGAATGTTATTCATGCACACTGTGCCATAAGTATTCATCTCCTCTGCTTTGTGTCCACAGGTCAGGTGTGGTCCTGGGGAGACGGAGATTATGGTAAACTGGGCCGAGGAGGCAGCGACGGCTGCAAGACGCCAAAGCTTGTGGAGAAGCTGCAGGACTTGAATATGGTGAAGGTTTGCTGCGGGAGTCAGTTTTCAGTAGCTCTCACTAAAGATGGGCAGGTGTACACCTGGGGGAAAGGAGACAATCAGCGCCTCGGGCACGGCACCGATGAGCACGTCCGCTATCCAAAGCTGCTCGACAGTCTACAGGGTGAGTTAAAACAACAGGTCGTCAGAAGCCCTAAGAAAACAGAGGCTTAGAGCTTCTTGCTGTTTTTACATCCAGGAAAGAAGGTTGTGGACGTCGCGGTGGGATCCACACACTGCCTAGTCCTCACCGACGATGGAGAAGTGCACAGTTGGGGCAGCAATGATAAGCTACAACACTTCGATACGCTCTTTTCTAACAAGAAGCAGCCGAAGGCCCTCCCAGGGCTCAACTCCAAACACATAGTGGGGATCTCCTGTGGGCCAGGACAGGTAGAAAAAATATATTATTAAAATTAAACATTTTTTATTTGCTCTTTTTGGTTCCATTCCTCAAAAATAAAAAGATTGATGAGGATTGTGAGACTATGGAGGAAACTTGTGGGGATGAACGATCAGTCAGGCCTCTGTCAGATCAGTCCTGAGCAGGGCAGGTTTAGAGCCAGCCTCCGCCTCCTGAGTTCCTGCTGCTCCTGGCAGGGTGGAGGTACATCCTGCCACAATGCAGGACTAACATATAAGTACTTTTTTTTTTTTTTTTATCCCTGCTGCCATTGCTCTGCTCTGCAAGTAGCTCTAATCAGTGTTTTTAGTTATTTAGTCCTGGGCAGATTTATTGTTTTATGTGTGATTGTTGTATTGACTGATTGTTTTCCTGCAAACTTCCCCACAGGCTGAATAAAAACTTATCGTTTTAATGGACGATTCAAGACATGTAACATTTGGTTGTTTTCAGAGCTTCGCCTGGTCCTCTTGCTCAGAGTGGTCTGTCGGACTGCGGGTGCCCTTCGTGGTGGATGTTTGCCCCATGACCTTTGAGCAGCTGGACCTGCTCCTGCGACAGGTTAGCGAGGGCATGGACGGCAGCTCGGACTGGCCTCCCCCACAAGAGAAAGAGTGTATGGTAGTCGCCACACTCAATCTGCTCAGGCTCCAGGTAAGTCTCACAGGCGACATTAAAGGTATTTAAATTTCCAGATTAAATGAAACACTAAACACTAAAACAGCCGTTTGCAGCTTTAAAGCTTTGCTGTGTTTTCTCAGCTGCACGCCGCCATCAGTAACCAGGTGGATCCAGAGGAGCTGGGCCTGGGGCTCGGCAGTGTGCTGCTCAACAACCTCAAACAAACAGTGGTGGTGCTTGCCAGCAATGCCGGCGTGCTTAATACGGTGCAAGCAGCCGCCCAAGCTGTCCTGCAGAGCGGCTGGTCAGTGCTGCTGCCCACAGCTGAGGAAAGAGCGAGGGCGCTGTCCTCCCTGCTGCCGAACACCGGTGGGTGCAAAGAACATCCGATGACACTGACGTCATAGAAGATGGAAAGAAGTTAGAGGGTTCTATGTTTTTATTTCAGCGTCTGGGAATGAGATGAGCGTGAGTCCCGGTCGACGGTTCATGATCGACCTGCTGGTGAGCAGCTTAATGGCCGATGGAGGGTTGGAGTCTGCGCTAAACGCAGCCATCACTGCTGAGATACAGGTCAGTGTGTTGAATGCTGGAAGACGTCTCTCACATGAAGTGATCAGGTCCACTGAAGAAAACAAAATACTGATTTAAAAATGTGGCTTCAAGGTGTCTGTGGTAGGAAAACATCTGCTGATGCACAATTTGGGCACATCGTTAGTGTTTCGGATCTTAAGACAAACCCTCCTCCAGGTGACCCGACCAGGCGTGATCAGACCCTGGCCTGTGTTCTGCTGGCCCCACTGCTCTCCCCTCCTCAACCAGAGCCATCTGGAGGCTCTCTGTTGCCTCTACATTGTTACATACGACTCTTCTTTTGGAACCTGTTATGTCCAATGTACCAGACGCCCTGCTCAGGGAGTGGCCAGCAGATTACCTGGTCCTCCCCCCCAAGTCTTCTGACAGATACTTCTTACTTTTTCTTTCATGTGTCTCCTCATCTGTCACCAACGTGTCCCACATCTTAGCCTGAATCATTCACAAATCATATTCAGAGCGCCAGTCACTGTACCGGGAAGTGTTATAAGACAGCAATTGAAAGACATGGGTGGGCCCTGTCTAGCAAATTAATTAATTTGTATTACTTTAATTAATTTGCTAGACAGGGCCCACCCATGTCTTTCAATTGCTGTCTTATAACACTTCCCGGTACCGTGAGTGTTAATCCGGACAGGACAATCCTCTGTAGACAGTAGTCATAGCAACTGCAGCGTTTCTATGGGGAAGCGTTTGTGGAGAAAGTGCATAATGAAACTTTGTGGGCTCGTGTGCGTAGACGAACAAGCAAGCATTTTAAAATAGAGCCTGAGCAGAAACACAGAAGCTAAATGTGATTTTGCCACCAATCTATAAAGTTCATTATCATATCTGGAAGATTTTTTCTATGAATCTCCATGTAGGCTTACGAATTTGTCCAGTTTGAAATTGTGGCCCACTATCTAGCCCTGATCTAGACCCTTAAATTCCTAAAGCGTAACACCTTTCCTTGACATGAAAGACTCATTGTTTGTCATTTTATGACAGGACATTGAAGCCAAGAAGGAGGCTCAGAAGGAGAAGGAGATTGATGAGCAGGAAGCTAACGCCTCCACCATGCACCGTTGTCGCACCATGCTGGACAAAGACCTCATCAACACAGGCATTTACGAGTCGACAGGAAAACAGAGCCTCCCCTTAGTGCAGCTCGTACAGCAGCTCCTGAGGTACTTTCTGTCTACTGTTGTCAGACAACATCTGTCATCACCTGTTGCTGTCTAGTAACAGATTTACATCTTTCTGTCCCAAAGGAACATCGCCTCCCAGACCATAGCAAGGCTGAAGGATGTCGCTCGCCGCATCTCCAACTATTTGGAGGCAGAACATGTCAGCAAGGAGCGCTCTGCATCTCTGGATCTGCTGCTGCGCTTTCAGCGGCTGCTGGTGAGCAAGTTGTACCTGGGCGTCACCGGGACGGAGAACGTCAGTGGATACAGTAAGCCCCAGCCTCGTTCTTTACTCTTTCAGATTTATCAGACATAAAAATGAGTTCTCAGCGAGCAGCCTTTGTTTCCTGTGCCGCCTCTGCAGATCCAGAACTTCTGGGTGTTGGCTCCCTGCTAAAAAAGTACATCGCCCTGTTGTGTACTCACATTGGAGACATTCTTCCCGTGGCAACAAGCATAGCCTCCACTGGACGTCGGCACTTTGCAGAAGTTTCTCGTGTTATTGAAGGAGATCTAACTGGTAGATTCCCTCTCTGTGTTTGTGTCACACTGTGTGGATCCCTATAAAGAGGTATGCATCTTGTGAGGTAAATTTAAATAATTCATCTTTGTTAATAGGAGTACTTTTGCCCGAGCTGGTCGTGTCCATCGTCCTCCTCCTCACCATTGAGGCTGGTCTGATGCAGGAGACCGGTTCCATCCCTCTGCTGGCTGGACTCCTTGAGCACTTGGACCGTTTCAACCACCTGGCCCCAGGACACGAGAGGGATGATAACGAGGATTTAGCCTGGCCAGGAATTATGGGTAAACAGACATCTGCAACTTTCATCATCTGATTTATTAGATTCAAGATACCAAGTTTTTAATGTTAAAAATTAAGTTGTCTTTAAGCTAACGGTTCTAATAAATGAAGAATATGAATGAATAAATGAATAATTAAATAATTTTTTAAAAAAAATTAAACTTAATATTTAATTTGAATAAATAAATATATTTTTAAAAAATAAAAAGCTAACAGTTCTAATAAATGAATAATATGAATAAATAAAAAATAAATAATTTTAAAAAATGGTCCTGATAAATGAATAATATAAATAAATAAATACATCAATCATTTAAAAAAAAAAAAAAAAAAAAAATTAATAAAAAGCTAACGGTCCAAAAAAATGAATAATATGAATGAATGTATAGATAATTTTTAAAAAAAATATACATAAAAAGCTAACGGTCCCAAAAAAAGAATAATATGAATAAATGTATAGATAATTTTTTAAAAATATACATAAAAAGCTAACGGTCCAAAAAAAAAGAATAATATGAATAAGTAAATGAATATGTATAAATGATAATAAATAATACATTTTTTAAAAATAAATAAAAAGCTAACGGTCCTAATAAATTAATAATATAAATTAATAAATTAATAATTAAAAAAAGAAATAAATAAAAAGCTAATGGTCCTAAAATGAATAATGTGGATAAATAAATAAATACATATTTATAAATTGTAATAAATAAATAATAGCTTTTTATTTATTTTTTAAAAATTTAACAGGAAATAAATTAAAAAAAGTAAAAAGCTAACAGTCTTTTCTCCTGTCCTGGCAGGGTGCTTTTTCATTGGACAAAGTTCAAAGAACAATGAGGAGGTTTCACTGATCCGTAAGGCTGACCTGGAGAACCACAACAAAGATGGCGGCTTCTGGACGGTAATTGATGGGAAGGTCTATGACATCAAAGACTTTCAGGCCCAGTCTCAGTCGCTAACAGGAAACAGCATCTTAGGTAAGGTTAACCCCTAAAGACACACTGCAGAACTTTTGCCATTTTCCTGTCACGCGCCCTATCGACTGGTACTTCAGCATCCTACCAGACCTGTTGGCTCTCTCCAGCCAGCAGAAGACGATCTGATGATGTTTTCTCTTTCTCTCTTTTAATCTTCCCGCGTTTCTTTGCTGAATCAGCAACGTTGCATGTTCAAAACAGACATGTCCTTATTCTACCGCGAAGCGTCATGTTGCAGATGTAAAAGTTGTATAGCGTCGGTTTCTCAGCCGCAGCAGCAGCAGCTCTAGAAATGCACATAATAGATGTCACTGTGTAATCAAACAGTCAGACGCAGTTTTAAGGTGAGAAAGTTACGTAATGCGTCTTAAAACTGCTAGATTGTTCGGGCCCTGAGCTCCATCACTGATATCATCAACAGTTTCTCAGGAACAGCAGTGTGTAACTGTGGGGTAAATGGTGATAGATGGCTTATGCTTCAGGTGATCTATGAAAGTTTACTAGACATTTATATTCTTTTCACAAGGTTTACGATTCAACACAAAATTTAGTGTTTATCCTGAGAAAAAAATCCACCATGATCCACAATAACACTAATATTTATCACATTTTACTTTTCACTACTATGGCATCACTACTCTGACATAGAAATCATTCTTAAACATTTTCTGGCAAACTTTCAGCCAATCAGAGATCTTAAGTTGTCAGTAATGTCCAATCAGGAGCGGCTAAATATCAACAAGTGTGCAGAAAGTTTTGTCTGAAAAGAACAAAAATATTGTCTGAATAAAGCAGAAAGATGGTTTTCGATGCACAGTGGACTAAAGAAACCAGCTAAGTTAGAGTTGATGTTGTGATGGATAGGAAGTTAAAAGTTGCATAAATAACTGCAAATGGCAAAAAAAAAAAAAAAAAAGAGAATCACATGGAGTGTGAAGGCTTCAAGTGCTGAAACAAAACGTCTGGTACAGCCCAGTTTGCAGGAGAGGACCCCGTGGTTGCTTTGGAAGCTGCCTTGCAGTTTGAGGACACCAGGGAATCTATGCAGGCTTTCTGCGTTGGCCAGTATATGGAGGTAAACAAAAAGCATCCAGATGTATGTTTTTATTAAAGCAGCTTCTTTGCAGCTGGTCTCATTCTTTTGTATTGTCATGTTTCGTTTTTGTTAACAGCCAAACCAAGAGACGGTCACCACTCCAGACCTCAGCAGTCTGTCCTCCCCACTTATTGACACTGAGAGGAACTTGGGGCTGCTGCTGGGTCTTCATGCCTCCTACCTGGCCAAGAGCACCCCGTTGTCCCCCATGGAGATTGAATGTGCCAGTAGGTTTAGAAATCTGAGCATTATTTCCTTCAGTGGACTTTGGATTGGAGTATTTTTTAACTGCTGTCTCTGTGGGAACAGAATGGCTCCAGTCCTCCATATTCTCTGGTGGCCTTCAAACCAGTCAGATCCACTACAACTACAATGAAGAGAAGGATGAAGACCACTGCAGCTCTCTGGGTACAACCACCCCAGATAAAGCCAAACTGTACTCCCGCAGAATAACCCTCAGCGACCACGCACAGCCTTTCCTGCAGGCCATTGCTGACAACAACACTCAGGACCACACTGTGAAGGTACGAGCATGAGCAGACTAGCTGGAGAAGCCAGTGTGTAGCAGGTGTGAAATAATAACTTATCCGTTTACGTTTTCCTGTGTTTGTTTATTTTTGCTACTGTTTAGGACTTTTTATGCCAAATAGAGCGTTGCTGTAAGCAGTACCACCTTATTACACCCATCACCTTTCCCCCCGAACACCCTGTGGAGGAAGTCGGCCGCCTGCTGCTCTGCTGCCTGCTCAAACACCAAGACCTCGGTAACCTAGCAACTGGATTATTTCTTCATTTGGGGAGAAACTGCAAGCTATTTTTCCTCATTTTGCTATAAAAGTTGCCTTTTTGGTTATTTTTGGGTTTCATCTGTGCAGCAGTTGAACTTTTTCCTTTTGTTTTTCTGGTCCCAGGTCACATTGCGCTCTCACTTGTCAGTCAGTGTGCCTTGGGTGTGGACCAGGGGAAACAGAGGTCCCTCCCTAAATCTGTGATTGACGTGTGCCGAATGGTTTACCAGGCAAAGTGTTCATTAATCAAGGTAGGATTCCCACTCCTGACCTGTGAACTAAGGTAGTGCAGCCTAAGTAAAGTGGGAAAGAAGTGGAGAATGTAAATGTGCAGTTAATAATGTTGTTAATGGGGCTGTTTTTTGTTGCACCGTAGACCCATCAGGAACAAGGGCGCTCTTATAAAGAAGTGTGCGCCCCCGTCATTGAGCGCCTGCGTTTCCTGTTTAACGAGTTGCGTCCGGCTGTGAGCAATGACCTGTCAATCGTGTCCAAAATGAAGCTGCTGAGCTCTCAGCCCCGCTGGAGGAGGATTACCCAGAAGCTCATACGGGACCGGAGGAAAAAGAGAGGTGGGATACGCCAACACCCCCCCCCCCCCCTCCCTCTACAGGGTGAAAGGTTATTTTTCTTGTCTACTAAACTTAAATTTTCCTTGTTTCAGTGCCTAAAAAGTCAGAATCTGCTGACATCGAAGAGCCAAAGCTGGAGAACGAGGGGACCAATGAGGAAGAGCATAATGTTCACATCAGCTCCACTCCTGTTGACAGGAAATCACCAACCGGCAAAACGGCCAAAGTGAGTTAAAATACATAAAGTCTGTTAAGTTTTAGCCACATTTTATCAAACACATTCAAAGCATGGTGAAGTCAGCCCGAATCCTTGTTTTAATGCACTGAAATCCCACCCGCCATCCTGCAGCAGGACAAGTTGCAGCCACTTCTGAACACTGTGGCCAATGTCCAGAGGTATCGGTGGCTGAAACACAGCGTTCAGGGTGTCTTCTCTCAGTCCAGTCTCATGGCCACCATAGTGGAGTTTGCACTGAAAGAGGAACCACTGGATGTGGAAAAGATGAGGAAGTGTCTTCTGAAGCAGGTGAGTCAGTGCAGTGTTAAATTATGGGATGATACGGTCGTTTTCTGCAAAGACGCAGAGGTGTTATGCTGCTGCTTAGCATCGTTTTATCACATAGATACATACATTTATATTTGCTTTAAGGCAGCTGACAATGCATGATAACCTTGCTGCTTTTTCACAGCTGGAGAGGGCGGAAGTGAGACTGGAAGGCATCGACACGATGCTGAAGTTGGCCTCCAAAAGCTTCCTGCTGCCGTCTGTGCAATATGCAATGCTCTGTGGGTGGCAAAGGGTCATACCGGAGGGGACCAGCATCGGGTAGCTCTTCTGTTTTAACTGTGTTACAAATACATTGATACATATTTTTTTTTAAATTCAAAACTTTAAGTTTAATGACTCTCCTGCTCAGGGAGCCCTTGTCTGACTGCCTGAAAGACGTGGATCTGATCCCTCCCTTCAACCGAATGCTTTTGGAGGTGACATTTGGGAAGTTGTATTCTTGGGCCATCCAGAACGTTCGCAACATCCTGCTCGAGGCCAGCGCCCGCTTTAAGGAGCTGGGTGAGGGCTGTGGACATATGCTTCATGTCTTCGCTAATCCATCTCTGTGAAGTGTGTTGTAAGAAGTAAATGTGCATAAATGAAGTTGCTGCTTGCTGCTCTTTCAACCAGGTGTGCAGCCCGTTCCCTTGCAGACCATCACCAACGAGAACCCGGCGGGACCAAGCCTTGGCACCATTCCACAGGCCCGCTTCCTTCTGGCCATGATACACATGCTGTCCCTGAAACATGGCTCCAACAGCCTCAGTCTCCTACTAAATTCTGGCATTTTGGCCCTGACTCAGAGCATCCTCAGGCTCATAGGTGAGTTGCTGAGTTACAAACATGCAGGAGGGAATCTGTGGATGCGTACATGAACGGTTTGTGTGTTTAATGATTCAGGACCCAGTACAGACAGCAGTGAGGAAGACCTCAGTTTATGTGCACATGGAGGCTCTGCCACAGTCCTGGAGGAGTCCAGGAAGGAGGCAGCTCCTGCTCCCTTGCCTGCCTCTGGTCCAGAACTGGCCGCCATGATGAAGATTGGCACCAGGGTGATGCGAGGAGTTGACTGGAAATGGGGAGACCAGGTACCTGGACGAGTTTTACGTGTCCTTTAGTGCAGGGGTGCCCAAGTCCGGTCCTGGAGATCTACCATCCTGCTGTTTTTAGGTGCAGCCCTTCTCCAACACACCTGAATCAAATAAGTGTCTCGTTAGCAGACCTCTGCAGAGCTGGATGACATGCAGAAGAGGAATTCAGCTGTTTGACTCAGCTGTGCTGGACAGGGGTTGCATCTAAAGGTTGCAGGATGGTAGATCTGGAGGACTGGACTTGGGCATCCCTTGCTTTAATGGATTGTCCTGAAAGCCTGATGTAACTGTCTAACCTGACGTGTGCTCCAGGACGGTCCAGCACCGGGTCTGGGAAGGGTTATTGGAGAGCTGGGTGAGGACGGATGGATCAGAGTCCAGTGGGACACAAACAGCACTAACTCCTACCGGATGGGCAAGGAGGGCAAATACGACCTTAAACTTGCAGATCCTCCTCCAGCAGCTCAACCAACCACTGAAGACTCTGACACAGAGGATGATACAGGTCTGTTTACAGCTCTGCAGAAAGGATCACAGCAACAAGCAAAGTGTGACACGAGAGGAGCTCATGTGTCTTTTGGCTTTGTTAAAGAAGGTGAGCTGGTGGAGAAGAGCAGCCATCCAACGGCCATGATGCTAACCAGCACAGTCAACCTGCTGAAGACGCTCTCTCTGTCAGCTGGGATCTATGCAGAAGTTCTGCAAATGGATGCTACGCGCACTCTGTGTGGGCTGATGAGGATGCTCGTAGAGAGTGGAGCCAATGACAAGTCTGGTAGGTGACCGACGGCGCCAATACAAGACGTGCTGTGTGTTTGCAGGACATGTCATTGACCATCGTTTTATCTGGGCTTTGTTTGCGTAGGCTGTCACTCCCACAGGCTGGTGTCCCGGGAGCAGCACAGGAGCTGGTGTACGCTGGGCTTCATTCGCAGCATTGCTCTGAGGCCGCAGATGTGCAGCACCCTCAGCACCTCTGCATGGATCGGCCTGCTCATCCGAATTGTAGAGGGACACCAGTCCTTCAATGCCATCACTCTGCAGAGACAGGTAGATTCACACACTGTGCTGAATCCACCTCCAGTGATTCTACTTTAAACACTGGCATCACGGCTTGTGGAGGAATGTGGCATCTTGTGTTTATGACTGGTTTTCAGCCCAAGAAAGAAGCTGTCAAACCCCTTTATTAAGGATTTCTGGGAGCGGCCTTGTCTCCCTTCGTCCAATGAACTGTCTGAGGAAAATAGGTGTATTGACAGGCGAAAAGCAAGAAAACGTTTCTAAATATACCAAACGCTCATTGTCATCTGCTGTCCCATCTGACAGAGGCTGTCTGGTAGGGGTGTGATGATATACTTTTGTCCCGATTCGATTCTGATGTTTTGGGTGCCGATTCGATTTAAATTGCGATTCTCACAATTCGATGATATTGCTAATTTTTGTAGATTATAAACAAAAAAAATGTATAAAACTCTCTTTTGCTTGTCGTTTTCTTTGATTTCAATTTGGAAAAACAACACAGTAGTCAGACCATCATTCTGCTGCTGTAATGCCCAAGAAGACAAGTTAAAAGATCAATAAAAACAACAAAAATTACAAAAATTTTGTAATGGATTATTTTAATTTATTTAGGAAAAAAAAAACAAAAATTGATTTAAAAATTGTTAAGCAAAAAAATCCCGATTTTTGATTTTTCGATTCGATTTTCCCACCCCTACTGTCTGGAATAAGAAGGAAAACGGGGAACTACAAACCAGTCATCTAAAGATATTAGTCAGCAGATAAAAACAGGCACAGTTTATATTATTATTAAAAAGCACACACCATTAAGACAAAACCATTAAATCACAAAGCAATACAAAAAATCAGTAGTACACATAAAACAAGCACTGACTAAAAATGTTCACATAAGAGTCTCTTGGTTTCACCCACAAGGTTTTTTTTTTTTAAACCCTTTATTTATACATTTACAGTTGACATATAAACCTGTGTTAAGCATTATGTATAATACGACTGAGCGTACAATGAAAGAGAAGAAAAATAAACCAAACCCAATCCCATCAGAAACAAAATGAAGACTCATCAGGCGTCACATGGTAGACTTATCGTACACAGTATACTTAGACAAAAAAAAAACAAGAGTCCCGTTAAGAGTCCCACAAGGTATCTGACCAGTAAAATCTAACACTGGAGGAAGTTTGAAATACTTAAACCGACCTACATAATCACTTCAGGCTGCAGCTAAACAACACGACACAACACAGACGATGTTGAGTGTCTGGTCGTACTTCTTCTGACTGGATTGGATGCTTCTGTTACTTCCATTCTTCTACGTTTTAACAAACAAAATTACGATGAGTTGAAGTACTGGATCAAACCTTCAGTTTGGGACTTTTTCAGTGAATCAACACTGACCTGTTTTTAAAGGGAAGCTGAAGTTCAGATGAGACAGTCGGATCAGCAGGGAGCAGAAAGGACATTTTGTGACAAAGAAGGTTAAAAAATGGTTGCCGGACAGGAGAGACCGCTTCCCAGGGATGAAACTAACAAAAACAGTTTCCATGGTAACATGGAGCATCCTGTTATGTGCTCAGACACAGTAAAATGAACATGCCAGAACGTTTAACTGTTGTTAATGTATTAAGATGTATTTAACTGCAGAATGGTGCATGATTTCCTGGTGCGGTGATTACAGTGGTGTAAACGGTCGCTTAGCAACTTTGGAGCTATATTTAGCTATGTTTACAGACATCTCCAGCGACTCTATTAAAAAAAAAACAAAAAAACAAGAAGTATCAACAAGTCTAGCGACTTTCTGGTGAGACTGTGTGTGTGTGTGTGTGTGTGTGTGTGTGTGTGTGTGTGTGTGAGTGTGTGTGTGAGTGTGTGTGTGAGTGTGAGTGAGTGAGTGAGTGAGTGAGTGAGAGAGAGAGAGAGAAAGCCTGTGTTGTTTAATCTTCTCCGTTCGCAGCAGCTGTTACTCAGTTAGCCCCTCCTCCATACAGAAGATCGCACCAGAACAGGGGTGGGTAACTCTGGTCCTCAACGGCCGCAGTCCAGCACGTGTTGGGAGTTTCCCAGCACATCTGACACACATTAGACTTAATTAGCAGACTGGTGCAGAGCTTGACTTTAGCCTCTGCACCAGCCTGCTAATAAGGCGTTGATTAGAGTCAGATGTGTTGCAGCAGGGAAACTCCTAACACGTGCTGGACTGCACCGGAGTTACCCACCCCTGTTGTAGGAGCTCGGTCCTCACACTGCATCTAGCTTAAGTCTCACTGCGTCCAGCTTCAGTCTCGCTGCGTCCAGCTTCAGTCTCGTTCCGTCCAGCTTCAGTCTCGCTGCGTCCAGCTTCAGTCTCGCTGCATCCAGCTTCAGTCTCGTCCAGCTTCAGTCTCGCTGCGTCCAGCTTCAGTCTCGTTCCGTCCAGCTTCAGTCTCGCTGCGTCCAGCTTCAGTCTTGTTCCGTCCAGCTTCAGTCTTGTTCCGTCCAGCTTCAGTCTCGCTGCGTCCAGCTTCAGTCTCGCTGCGTCCAGCTTCAGTCTCACTGCGTCCAGCTTCAGTCTCGTTCCGTCCAGCTTCAGTCTCGCTGCATCCAGCTTCAGTCTCGCTGCGTCCAGCTTCAGTCTCGTCCAGCTTCAGTCTCGCTGCGTCCAGCTTCAGTCTCGCTGCGTCCAGCTTCAGTCTCGTTCCGTCCAGCTTCAGTCTCGTTCCGTCCAGCTTCAGTCTCGTTCCGTCCAACTTCAGTCTCGTTCCGTCCAGCTTCAGTCTCGCTGCGTCCAGCTTCAGTCTCGCTGCGTCCAGCTTCAGTCTCGTTCCGTCCAGCTTCAGTCTCGCTGCGTCCAGCTTCAGTCTCGCTGCGTCCAGCTTCAGTCTCGTTCCGTCCAGCTTCAGTCTCGTTCCGTCCAGCTTCAGTCTCGTTCCGTCCAGCTTCAGTCTCGCTGCGTCCAGCTTCAGTCTCGCTGCATCCAGCTTCAGTCTCGCTGCGTCCAGCTTCAGTCTCGTTCCGTCCAGCTTCAGTCTCGCTGCGTCCAGCTTCAGTCTCGCTGCGTCCAGCTTCAGTCTCGCTGCGTCCAGCTTCAGTCTTGTTCCGTCCAGCTTCAGTCTCACTGCGTCCAGCTTCAGTCTCGCTGCATCCAGCTTCAGTCTCGTTCCGTCCAGCTTCAGTCTCGCTGCGTCCAGCTTCAGTCTCACTGCGTCCAGCTTCAGTCTCGTTCCGTCCAGCTTCAGTCTCGCTGCGTCCAGCTTCAGTCTCGCTGCGTCCAGCTTCAGTCTCGCTGCGTCCAGCTTCAGTCTCGTTCCGTCCAGCTTCAGTCTCGTTCCGTCCAGCTTCAGTCTCGTTCCGTCCAGCTTCAGTCTCGCTGCATCCAGCTTCAGTCTCGTTCCGTCCAGCTTCAGTCTCACTGCGTCCAGCTTCAGTCTCGCTGCGTCCAGCTTCAGTCTCGTTCCGTCCAGCTTCAGTCTCGTTCCGTCCAGCTTCAGTCTCGTTCCGTCCAGCTTCAGTCTCGCTGCATCCAGCTTCAGTCTCGTTCCGTCCAGCTTCAGTCTCGCTGCATCCAGCTTCAGTCTCGTTCCGTCCAGCTTCAGTCTCGCTGCGTCCAGCTTCAGTCTCGCTGCGTCCAGCTTCAGTCTCGTTCCGT
The DNA here is from genome assembly GCF_933228915.1 of Telmatherina bonti. Lineage (NCBI taxonomy): Eukaryota > Metazoa > Chordata > Actinopteri > Atheriniformes > Telmatherinidae > Telmatherina > Telmatherina bonti. Next base: position 32,975,919 of record NC_136626.1, read on the forward strand.
CCAGCTTCAGTCTCGTTCCGTCCAGCTTCAGTCTCGCTGCATCCAGCTTCAGTCTCGTTCCGTCCAGCTTCAGTCTCGTTCCGTCCAGCTTCAGTCTCGCTGCATCCAGCTTCAGTCTCGCTGCGTCCAGCTTCAGTCTCGCTGCGTCCAGCTTCAGTCTCGTTCCGTCCAGCTTCAGTCTCGTTCCGTCCAGCTTCAGTCTCGTTCCGTCCAGCTTCAGTCTCGTTCCGTCCAGCTTCAGTCTCGTTCCGTCCAGCTTCAGTCTCGCTGCATCCAGCTTCAGTCTCGCTGCGTCCAGCTTCAGTCTCGTCCAGCTTCAGTCTCGCTGCATCCAGCTTCAGTCTCGCTGCGTCCAGCTTCAGTCTCGTTCCGTCCAGCTTCAGTCTCGCTGCGTCCAGCTTCAGTCTCGTTCCGTCCAGCTTCAGTCTCGCTGCGTCCAGCTTCAGTCTCGCTGCATCCAGCTTCAGTCTCGTTCCGTCCAGCTTCAGTCTCGTCCAGCTTCAGTCTCGTCCAGCTTCAGTCTCGCTGCGTCCAGCTTCAGTCTTGTTCCGTCCAGCTTCAGTCTCGCTGCGTCCAGCTTCAGTCTCGCTGCGTCCAGCTTCAGTCTCGCTGCGTCCAGCTTCAGTCTCGTCCAGCTTCAGTCTCGTTCCGTCCAGCTTCAGTCTCGCTGCGTCCAGCTTCAGTCTCGTTCCGTCCAGCTTCAGTCTCGCTGCGTCCAGCTTCAGTCTCGTTCCGTCCAGCTTCAGTCTCGCTGCGTCCAGCTTCAGTCTCGTTCCGTCCAGCTTCAGTCTCGTTCCGTCCAGCTTCAGTCTCGCTGCATCCAGCTTCAGTCTCGCTGCATCCAGCTTCAGTCTCGTTCCGTCCAGCTTCAGTCTCGTTCCGTCCAGCTTCAGTCTCGCTGCGTCCAGCTTCAGTCTCGTTCCGTCCAGCTTCAGTCTCGTTCCGTCCAGCTTCAGTCTCGTTCCGTCCAGCTTCAGTCTCGTTCCGTCCAGCTTCAGTCTCGTTCCGTCCAGCTTCAGTCTCGCTGCGTCCAGCTTCAGTCTCGCTGCGTCCAGCTTCAGTCTCGCTGCGTCCAGCTTCAGTCTCGCTGCGTCCAGCTTCAGTCTCGTTCCGTCCAGCTTCAGTCTCGCTGCATCCAGCTTCAGTCTCGTTCCGTCCAGCTTCAGTCTCGCTGCGTCCAGCTTCAGTCTCGTTCCGTCCAGCTTCAGTCTCGCTGCATCCAGCTTCAGTCTCGTTCCGTCCAGCTTCAGTCTCGTTCCGTCCAGCTTCAGTCTCGCTGCGTCCAGCTTCAGTCTCGTTCCGTCCAGCTTCAGTCTCGTTCCGTCCAGCTTCAGTCTCGCTGCATCCAGCTTCAGTCTCGTTCCGTCCAGCTTCAGTCTCGCTGCATCCAGCTTCAGTCTCGTTCCGTCCAGCTTCAGTCTCGCTGCGTCCAGCTTCAGTCTCGTTCCGTCCAGCTTCAGTCTCGTTCCGTCCAGCTTCAGTCTCGCTGCATCCAGCTTCAGTCTCGTTCCGTCCAGCTTCAGTCTGCAGTCAGAGCCGGAGGTGGTCGCCTCTGCTGCATGACCAGACTAAAGTTGATCCCACTAATTGATCCCATCCAGGTTTACTGTTACATATTAATGTCTATTTATTAATGTCTATTGTTTTATTTTCAGGCAAATATAAATTTAAAAATCTGTGACGTAATGTTTTTAATCAAGTCCCACCCCCTAAAAAAGTAATGATAAACTTGATATGTGCAGCGGCACCTTGTGTCCCAGTAGATCTTGCGTTCTGGCTTCACCTCTCATCCTGTGTGTCCCCAGATCCTGGCGCTGCGTCTCCTGCAAGCGGTCCTTCCTTCATGGGACAAAACCGAGCGCTCTCAGGACATGAAGTTCCTGGTGGAGAAGTTGTTTAACTTCTTGGGAAGCCTGCTGAGCACCTGCTCATCAGATCTGCCACTTCTCAGAGGTACCAGCACAGATCACACCTTAACAGCTGATTGTTTGCATGTGTCCCGTTTAGTTAAAAGGCTGATTGTATCCACAGAAGGTTCCCTACGCAGGAGGAAGTCCCGCCCTCAAGCGTCTCTGACAGCTACTCATAGCAGCACTCTGGCGGAGGAGATTGTGTGTGTCCTGCGTACTCTGCACTCTCTCGGCCAGTGGAACAGCTTGATAAATGATTACATCAACGCTAAGCTGAGCTCTGTTGGAGACGTGATGGCAGGCTGCCAGACTGAAACCGTAAGTTACGCCGCATCAGTCGTGCTTTTGTTCTGATCAGAGCGAACCAAGCGGATCCTGGAAAAATCCTTTTTTTTTTCACTTCAGTGTTTCTTGGAGGAGTATTTCCCTGATTCAGAGGGTCCCAGAGTGGGTAGTCTGATGGCGGTGCTGGCAGTGATCGGTGGGATTGATGGGCGACTCAGGCTAGGTGGGCAGGTCATTCATGAGGAGTACGGAGAGGGCACGGTCACACGCATCACCCCTAAAGGACGCATCACCGTCCAGTTTCAGGAAATGAGAACCTGTCGGGTCTGCCTGCTCAGCCATCTCAAGCCGGTACTGGAGCGTTTACGTTCTCATTCCTGCACACAAGTCTGTAAGCTAACTCTGCTTTAAGCTCAGACTGAGTTCATTCCTGTATATGTTTCCTCAGCTGTCTGCAGTTTCCTTCAGTGTGCAGAACCTCCCCTTCACCGAGCCCATGCTGGCGGTTTGGGCGCAGCTGGTCAGCCTGGCTGGAAGCAAACTGGAGAAACAACGCATGAAGAAGTCTCTGAGCCGAGGGCTTACAGGTGCACAGAGCAGCACACATGTTGCAGAGCTGATAGTGTTTTTCTGCATTCAGACACACAGAAATGATGAATACTGTGAGGGATATGCAGGATGGTTCGGGTTATACTGGGCAACAAACGTGCTGTCCCGTGGATCTAACCAAACATGTGCTGTTTCCAGCTGACCAGGTGGACATTCATTTGCTGCGATGCCAGCAGCTGAGGCTTTATATTCTGAAGGCAGGGCGAGCGCTGCTTTCCCATCAGGACAAACTCCGGCAGATCCTCTCCCAACCTGCAGTCGTGGACATCGGACCCAACCCCGGCGGTAAGCTGCCAGAGTCTCTGATTTACAGTGAAAATAAAGTAGCAGCTGCAGAGACGGACTGATTTAGCTGCATCTTATCCATCAGCTTTTATGCATTGCACACTCTGGACGCGGCGTGTTGCTCATCAGAGTTTAGATGATCATTCTTCAGTAAAAGCAAAGTTAGATGAAAACATTTCCGTCTTTTCTCTGCAGAGGATCCAGTGGCGTCATCTCCTGATGTGGGAGACTTGTCTCCAGAAGGTCCGCTGCCTCCGTTGATCCTCCTGCAGCAGCTGCTCTCTGCTGCCACTCAGCCCTCCCCAATCAAAGCTATTTTTGACAGGCAGGAGATGGAGGTACACAAGTGGACCTTTATATAGGAAAGCTGTTGTCACATCAGTGTCTTTGCTTTAATCTGAGAGCTGTTTCTCCGTGCAGGCGGCAGCTCTGGCGGTATGTCAGTATCTGGCCGTGGAATCTGCCCACCCATCCTCTCCGCTGTTTGAGGAGAGCAGCTCCAGCGAGGCCACTACGCCTGTCACCATACAGCACGTCAAACCACCCAAACAGAAGAAGCAGAAGACCTCTCCTTTGCCTCCGTTACCCATCGTCCTCCAGCTTATGGAAATGGGGTTCCCACGGAAAAACATTGAGTTTGCCTTGAAGTCATTATCGGGCACCACAGGCAGCGCCTCTGGAGTCCCGGGTACGTTTTAGTCCAGAAACATGCGCTGAGCTTGTTTAAAATGTTTGTTACTGCATGTGTGTGGTCGTGTCATACGGCAGGTGTCGAGGCTCTGGTGAGTTGGCTGCTCGACCATCCAGATGTTCACGTCGCCGAGCTATCGGACGCCGACACCGTCTCTGACGAGTACTCCGATGAGGAGGTGCTGGAGGAACTGGAGGAAGCAGAGCCGACGTTCTCTGTGGTGCGTTCCTTTTACTGTTTACTCAGCCTGAATCATCCTCGTCCGTTCTAATCCTGTTTGTTAATAAGTTTTATCTACGCCGTTTCTGTCTGTTCCATTAGCCTCCAGGCGCGGTGGTCACTGAAAGCCAGACGTTCAAGAAGAGATCAGATTTCCAAAGCAACGATGATTATGCTGTTTATGTGAGAGAGAACATTCAGGTGAGAGCGGCAGCCTCTAGATGTAGAAAGATGTCACGGAGGAAGGGAGTGGTTTGGGTCATTGCTGTATTATCTGTATTATCTAAGCTGCTAGGAATCATTCATTTAGATGGACAAAAGGAACATGCACACCGCTGATGAACAGTAAACATGGCACAGAAAGAAGCTGTAAGTACAGAGGGCAGAACTCCACTATGTGTGTTTTCTTACATGCAACCTGTGAACCCTTTTTGGAAACTACTGGGGTGAAACAAGGTGACATTATTTTACTTGTAAATGGCCATAAACTGTAAAACTAGCTGTGTGGTCAGAGAAATGTCTTTGTGTTGACTTGTTCATGTCTCCATATTCTGCAGCAACTCCTCATTTCATTCTGATTATGTTCAGCAATTTCTTATGGAATTTTTCATTTCATTTCATTTTTATTCATTTCATTCAAAACAAGATAAAAATAAATACAAAATAAGACTGCCAATTAAATATGGCTTGAATGAAAAGGAGCAGAAAGAAAAGCAATCTTATGATATCTGCCCCTTAATTTCACGATCATCCATTTAACAATATTCACATACAACATCCAGTTGTTCCAAAATTAGCATTAAATACATTACATTCCTTTCTTTTAATAGTTTTGAAAGCATTTACAGATATTCAAAATGTAACACCATCGTAATTATTCAAGGTAATTGACATTATGCCTCTAACGCTTCATAAGTCTTTAATATTGTTCTTTTTATGCTTTTCTTGAACACATTGAGCTTCAAAAAGAAGTTTAAGAATTAGGAACATTCTATAAAATTTAACATTAAAAAGTCTGTTATGATGATGCAGCTGAAAGAGGATAAGAAGACCGCACACCCCTCTTCTACTGTGGGAGAAAATCAGTTAAATTCGGGTGAAGTAAAATATCTTGGTCACATCATCGAGAATTAACTTTGGTGACGACGATGTTCAGAGACATTATTTGTTCAAAGCTTTCTGCACATCTGTGTACACTGCCGACTTGTGGTGCAGCTGCACTAAAACTACATTTATTTAGCTGCACGTTGCATTTCATTTAAATCCCACTGGTGGACGAGTTCCAGTCAGCTGTTTGTGCAGATACTGGAGGCACTGGGGAAAGTGCTTGAATGGATTTTAGATGTAATTTATGCTGTTTTTCTCTGTAGTCATTTTGTTGTTTTTTTTGTCTTTTACTTTGTATATGAGACAACTGAGTCAGAAATAAGGATTGAATTTAGCTGGAATGGCTTCCCTACAGGTGGGGATGATGGTGAAATGCTGCAGAACATATGAGGAAGTGTATGATGGAGATGTTGGGAAAGTGATTAAGCTGGACAGAGACGGACTTCATGACCTAAACGTGCAGTGTGACTGGCAGCAGAAAGGAGGAACGTACTGGGTTCGCTACATCCACATCGAGCTACTCGGTAGGCGTTTGGGATTTCTCTGATCAGAAGCTGGAAATGAGAAGAAGAGAAAAAGCCTGAGAAAGTTTACATTTCCTCTCCTTCCTCCAGGATTCCCACCGCAGAGTTCTCCTTCTCATATAAAGATCGGTGACAAAGTGCGAGTGAAGCCGACGGTAACGACACCAAAATATAAATGGGGCTCCGTCACTCACAGGAGCGTCGGAGTGGTGAAAGGTAAACCTGGGTTTCTAAATGACCTCCTGCAGCATCCGAAGTCTTCCGTCTACTGAACTGATGTTCTGCTTTTAGCTTTCAGCGCCAACGGAAAGGACGTGATCGTAGACTTTCCTCAGCAGTCCCACTGGACTGGTTTGTTGTCAGAGATGGAACTGGTACCCAGCGTTCATCCTGGAGTGAGGTAAAAGCGTGCAGATTCTCCAGTCAGCCTCGTGTCTCGTTGGCTTCAGCTAAAACCTCCGTGCTGCCTGCAGGTGTGACGGCTGCCAGATGTTCCCCATTAACGGCCCGAGGTTCAAATGCAAGAACTGCGACGACTTTGACTTCTGCGAAAACTGTTTCAAGACCCGTAAACACAACACCAGACATTCCTTTGGCAGAATCAACGAGCCCGGTGCGTCATACACTCCCCTCACAGCACGGCTTCTCTGGAGTTTTATGCGAGTTGGTATGTAAACCGGCTGCACTGCTTCTCCTCCTCCAGGTCAGTCTCCGGCGTTTTGCGGCCGATCGGGGAAGCAGTTGAAGAAGCATCATAACAGCCAACGCGGGATGCTGATCGACGATTGGTCGCGTGCTGTGAAGAGCCTCAACGTGTCCTCATCCGTCAACCAGGCGTCTCGCCTCATCGACTGCAGCGACCAGTGCTGGCAGTCCTCCGGCTCGCAGGGAAAGGTGGGAGATGGACTTAGGGACTCAGATGGACTCAGTCATATCCATTAGTTCAGTCTTAAGGTTGGGTGACGTGCTAACCCGGACGGCTTGCTGCCGTTTCCTCCGCAGCACTGGATTCGTCTGGAGCTTTTCCCAGACGTTCTCGTGCACAGGTTGAAGATGACTGTTGACCCAGCCGACAGCAGCTACATGCCCTCCCTCGTGGTGGTGTCTGGTGAGTTAAATGCAGTTTTTCTTTTTGGAAATATGCTGTTATATTTACATATTTATTTTTATTTATTTATTTGTTTTGTATTCATTTATATTTATTTATTTTATTTATATATTTATATTATGTTTATTTATTTATATATTTTATATTTTTATATTTATGCTGTTACAGTTTTTATTTTTGAAGATATACTTTTGATGATGAATTGACCTTTCTTCTCATCTCTCTGGGATTGTAAGCACAAGCTTTTTAATTGTGTTGTTTTAACAGGTGGAAACTCTTTGAACAACTTGATAGAGTTTAAGACAATCAACATAAATCCCACTGACACCACCGTCCTCCTCCTTAGTGATTGCACTGAGGTTGGTGAGCCTTACCGTTAAGCTGCAGTCATTCCTCTGATGGGTGAGGTGAACTTTAACCTCGTCTTCTGCCTCAGTTTCACAGGTACATTGAGATTGCAATCAAGCAGTGCCGCAGCTCCGGCATAGACTGCAAGATTCACGGGCTCGGCATTGTAGGCCGCATCCGAGCAGAGGACGAAGACCTGGCCACTGTCCCTTTCCTGGCATCTGACAACGAAGAAGAGGAAGATGAAAAAACTGCAGCTGGAAGGTGAGACACATTCAGCACTTTGTCCCGGAACAGAAGAGGAGCGCAGTTCTTTCAGCATGCTGGTATTCCAGTCTGGGTTTTAACAGTTTAATAAGCGAATCTGTGAACTGGAGGACGTAGGACATGGTTCTCACATCGAAGCAGATTTTTCTCTGGTATATTTACCAGTGAGGAAAGAAAACTTCCTGCTTACTGCAGAGTGTTTGATCTGTTTGTACGTTTATGAACGACGTTGTTAAGATGCATCCACCTGAATGCTGTTTGATTTTCACACAGTTAACACGTTAAAAAAAACACATTTTTGGTCTTACTTTGCAACTTTATGATTATTGTTTACATTTCAGCCTTGCTCGGAAGAAGTCATCAGGACTGGAGTCCGCCGCCACCATCAGGACCAAAGTGTTTGTCTGGGGGCTGAATGACAAAGACCAGCTGGGAGGACTCAAAGGCTCCAAGGTGCGGTTTGTTAATGTAACACTGATTGTAGATGAGCAGGTTTGGATGCATTTATCCCAAATATGTTCTCTGATGCCTGAAAACTGATGGACAACAGAAAAAAATCATTCCCAAACTCTATTAAATGCATTGATAAATATGTTTTAAGATGGTTATTTTAAGGTTTATATTGAATGTTGGGAGCAAAATTATTCACTGTCAGGATATTTAAACACAATAATAATGAGTGAATTTTTGCAAAGAACTGTATTTAATGATGAAATATTACCATGTAATGAACATTTAGGTGTTTTATTTGTTCAAGCTGGAATTTAACTATAAAGTTTATTTATTTTCTGCTTATCTATTTAAAAAAAAAAAGAAAAAAGTGTGTATTTTCTCAGTGTGCAGTCAGTCACTCATGAGGAAATGCTAAGCTGAGTTAATAATAAAAAATCAGAAGTTTTAAAGCAATTTTTGGATCTTCTCTTCACAGATTAAGGTTCCTTCCTTCTCCGAAACGCTGTCTGCTCTCAATGTGGTGCAAGTAGCGGGTGGCTCTAAAAGCCTCTTTGCAGGTGAGTTAGGCAGACGCTTCTATATGTGAACAACATCCCGTATTAATACATTCAGTCCGTAGCTGGAGAATCTTTGTTGTGGTTTTGTTTGCAGTAACTGTGGAGGGGAAGATTTATGCGTGTGGAGAAGCCACCAACGGCAGGTTAGGTCTGGGCCTCTCCAGCGGGACCATCCCAATCCCCCGTCAGATCACAGCGCTCAGCAACTATGTGGTGAAGAAGGTGGCTGTGCACTCCGGCGGGCGCCACGCCATGGCCCTGACTGTGGACGGAAAGGTCTTCTCCTGGGGCGAGGGAGACGATGGCAAACTGGGGCACTTCAGTAGAATGTACGTATCTTTTTTATTTATTTATTTTTTTTATTTTAACTTTTAATTAAATTTTGCAGTGCTCAATAAATACAAATATGCAACATCTACATGCCTGCAGTTAAATGTTTGCAAAGTGAGACAAACTTGGAAAAAAAAAACACAATACAAATAGTGGGAAAAAAAGAAAATTTAAAAAAAAAAAATTAAAGCATATCAGACTTATTTTTGACACAACGGCTTTTGCAGGACTCCACCTTTTATAAAACAACTCCCTTTGTATTCTTAATGCCTTCCATCACATATATTTCTGACTTTCTCAATCCACATGGAATAAGTGGGTGGCTCCAGTTTCAACCACTTAATAGTCAATAATATCCTCAAAAGGTTTTTTTTTTGTCCTTTCCGTAGAAGCCATCAGGGATTAGGCTCAAGATTGCCAAGCGGGGTTCCTTGTCCAAAGTGTGTTGGAAGACCGTTAGGGCTGTGATGATACGCTTTTTTCCCCGATTCCTTTGGTGCCGATTCAATTTAAATTGCGATTCTCACAATTCTTTAATATTGCTGATTTTTGTAAATTAAAAACAAGATAAATGTATAAAACTTAGTTTTTTTGCTCATCATTTTTCTTGATTTCAATCAGGAAAAAAACAACAAAGTAGCCAGACCATCATTCTGCTGCTATAATGCCCAAGAAGACAAGTAAAAAGATCAATAAAAACAATAAAAATGACAAAATTTTCATAGTGGATTATTTTTATTTGTTTGGGGAAAAAAAAAGATTTTTTTTTTTTTTTTTTTTAAACAAAAAAATCTATTTCAAAATTGTAAAGCAAAAACAAAAATCCCGTTTTTTTTATTTTTTGATTCGATTTTCCCACCCTGAAACATGGGACATGACCAAAATATGAGTATGGGTACCGATATACGTGTCACAGTTTGGCCAGCAGGTGTCAGGGTTTTCAGTCCCGTATTTTGAAGTAATTTCTGGAGTTCTGAAAAATCTACAAGTAACTTTCCATTTATACTCTCTCCAAATACTGGAACTGGTCACCAAATGTGCCTCAGAACATGTGTGTTGTTTCACTGTCCCGCCTTCTCTTTATAGGAATTGTGTTACTTGTGTTAGAATCAGACAGTAAATTGTAGAAATGGTGAATGTATGTATCTTTATCATCAGAAAATGTTCATACATTACAGGCTGTTCACAACTTCTATTACTTCTGAAATAATGGAAACTCCTTTCCAACTCCAAGGTCTACCTCCGTAAAATGGACATATTTACATTTTAAATTTGACTGATCTTTATCCTGAAGCTTTCAGTAAGTTTCTGATTCAGCGTCTTCGTAGAATAAACAGATGATCTTTTCTTCAGGAACTGTGATAAACCCCGGCTGATCGAGGCGTTGAAGACCAAACGTATCCGTGACATCGCCTGTGGCAGCTCCCACAGCGCTGCCATCACTTCCAGCGGGGAGCTGTACAGCTGGGGGCTGGGTGAATACGGCCGCCTCGGACACGGGGACAACACCACTCAGCTGAGGCCCAAACTGGTAACGTTTAGCTGCTCTAACGAGACAAATAATTCCACTCTGGTAGTTAATTCTGCTGCTTTTAGCACTCAGTTTGCATGAATCCTGTTTTCCTGCGGTGTGTGTGAGCATGCGAGGATCATCTACAACTGGATTGTCTCTGATTGGTCTGCTGTTTAGGTAAAAGTGCTTCTGGGACACCGTGTGGTCCAGGTGGCTTGTGGCAGCAGGGATGCTCAGACTCTGGCCCTCACCGATGAAGGTAGGCATCTTTGTTCGCACACTTCCTGTCATCCTGACGACTTTGACCAAAATAATCAAACGAGATCCGTGTTTTAATTAAGGACGAGTGCTTTTAGTTTTTATTATGACTAAAACGACACACAAGCCAATAAATCAGCCTTTAAAATGATTTCACGGAGACGTGTTTTTGTTCTGACCTACAGTTTTAGCAACATTTTTTTTCCCCCTCAGGTTTGGTGTTCTCCTGGGGTGATGGAGATTTTGGGAAGCTCGGCCGCGGAGGCAGCGAGGGCTGCAACATTCCCCAGAACATAGAGCGGCTCAACGGGCAGGGCGTCTGCCAAATTGAGTGTGGAGCACAGTTTTCTCTGGCTCTGACGAAGTCTGGAGTGGTGTGGACCTGGTAAGATTGATAAAAGTTGCATTTTTAGGTGATCAGCCTTCAGGCTTTCCAGTCACCTCTAATCTTGAGTTTCCAAACAGGGGTAAAGGCGACTATTTCCGATTGGGCCATGGCACTGATGTCCACGTGCGAAAGCCGCAGATGGTTGAGGGACTGAGAGGGAAAAAGATCGTCCATGTTGCTGTTGGGGCGCTACACTGTCTGGCAGTCACAGACACGGGACAGGTTCGCTCCCACCTTCACAAAACCAGAACCAGGCTTTTGGCAGTCCAGCTAATTCCAGCTTCTCTGATACTGGAACTAAAATGATGTTAATAGATTGCTTCTTTTCTGTTCTAGTCATTTAGCAGACGCTTTTATCCAAAGCGATGTACATATATACCCCGATAGGCACATCAGGAGGTAACTTAGGGTTCAGTGTCTTTCTCAGGGACACTTTGGCACATAGTTAGGGGAAGCCTGGAGTTCAACTTCGTCTTTCAACTTTGGAGTTGAAAGACGACTGCTGTTCCTCCTGAGCTACAGCCCCCCTTTGTAGTGAGGGGTACTCTGAAACCTCAGTCCTGAAGTACAGTTGAGCTGTGTGAATCTTAAGAAATGCAACGAGGTGATTTGTTTATGAAGCGCATGCTCACGATCAGAGGCTTTGTTTTGTTGATCTTCCACAGGTGTATGCATGGGGTGACAATGATCATGGACAGCAGGGAAATGGGACCACCACAGTTAACAGGAAACCTACCCTGGTTCAAGGTCTAGAGGGTCAGAAGATCACACGTGTTGCATGCGGCTCGTCCCACAGCGTGGCCTGGACCACCGTGGATGTGACAACGCCTTCAGTTCATGAGCCGGTCCTCTTCCAGACCGCCAGGGACTCCCTTGGAGCATCGTACCTCGGTAATCCTCTCCTTACAGGTTTCCAGCTAACCGACCGCCTCGGTTCCTTCTCTGGCATGTCTTCCTTGCTTTGTGGTTCCAACCAGTCGGTGTGTGGAAGGCTGGAAGTGTGTTGTGTGGACCTGTGGATAGAGACGGCATGAAGGAGAACAAGTCAGCATCATTTAAAGAAAGATGAGGTTTCTCCTCAAGGGGGAGCTGTTCACTTATTAGATTCATTTTAATCTACAGCTTTAACTCACCGCTGTCCACAGTCTGTCCTCAAGGGCTGCTGTCCTGCGGGTTTTCGATGTATCCCTGCTCCAACACACCTGACTTATATTAAAGGGATCCAACAGCCAATGAAGTTCTGAAGTGTTTAATTTGAGTCAGGCGTGTTGGAGCAGGGATACAAGGAAAACCTGCAGACTTGTGTTCCTTGATGACTGGAGCTGGACACCTCTGGTCCAGCCACTAGTTTCCCCTTGTTGGATGCATTAATGTTCTTATAAGAGTTCCAAAATTTGCCACAACTATTGAAAAAAAAGTTTGTTTTTAACTGGATTTCCTGCAGAGAAACTGGAGCAGGAGGTCTGCTGAAACTACAAAGCTGTTATCCAACAAACGAACTGATATTAACAGGAAGTTGAACATGGAAACGTCATATAAAATCTGGTCCGTTTACAACAAAGTCGTTCCTCCAGGGCCGCTGTCCTGCAGGGTTTTTATGTAGCCCTGCTCCAACACACCTGGCTGATACTGAATGGATCCAGCAGCTTATGAAGTTCTGCACAATGACTGATTTGAGGCAAGTGTGTATGAGTAGTGATGCATGGAAAACCTGCAGGAATGTGGCCCTCAAGGGCCAAGGCTGGACACCCCTGGTTTACAGAATGATTTCTCATATAACGACAACATGAAGCCTGAAATCAAGCAGTCAGATTCTTGACAGTCAATGTGGCGTGACATGAACACAGAGAAGTTACCAAACCTGAGGCGTAAACGGAATCTATACGGGTTTTTAGCAAACTATGGTCTGCCTAAAGGTGTAGGTCTGCGTCAGCTTCAAGTCAACCAGATGCTGCAAACTGATGTTGTCCTGCAGTAACCTTGTTGTTCCTTGTTAGTCTCTCCTTCAGTAATTCTTGGTGCAGCGCCGCCTCAGTCGGGGAGGGGAATGCATTAAAAGCTTTGATTTATTTAGATAAGTGCCTGACGAAACAAACCCGGACCCCGTCCCAACTGAACCGAGTCCTAAGTCGTACCAGGTCTAGTGAACTCCTAGGTGAGAAAGTGACATTACAAAGTTAATGGTGGACATCACAAATGACTAGCAGGAGTTTTGGGTGTTTATTAAATGCAACAGAAAGTCATTATTTGTATTTTCTTGATTGGAAAAGACTCCTAAATCAAATCAAATCAAAGTTTATTTGTATAGCACCTTTCATACAAGAAGCAGTTCAAGGTGCTTTACATGTATTAGAACAACAAGTAAAACATTTAGACACATCATCATTCACACACACATATGTACACACCCCAATCTCATGTTGCCTGATAAAGCTTCTAAAATAGTCTTCTGTCTCTTTAACCGACAATAATAATAATAGTAAAAGAATAAACATAAGAGAAAACATCTGGCTTGGCAGACTGTGAGGAAACGATATACTGGGGATCCTTTCACACCAGGGGCCAGCCCACCCATAACCATCGGGTGTGTCACCACTGGAACGGCCACGACTCAGGGTTGGCCCCTGCACTGCAGCCAATTGGCTGTAGTACAGGGGCCAACCTGTTAGAGGCCATCCCCATGGCAACGACCCTGCAAATTGAACAGGCAAGGCCCTCAGCGTGGCGGATGCCCATGAGGGAAACGCTGGAGTTGCAGAGCTTAAGATCAAACAAGACTAAGACCTCTAAGAGCACAAAATAGATAAGTAAATACATGAGTATTTAGCACATACATGAGCACAAGAATAAAATATTTAAGAAATAAAACAATCAAATCAGATAGAAATAAACAGGTAAAATCTAACAACAATAAGAACAACAACAGTAAATAATCCTTACATAGACTTAAAACCAGATAAGATCATCTAAAAGTTGAACCCAAAAGGTGGGTCTTGAGCCTCTTCTTAAAAACAGTAATAGTCTCTGCAGCCCTGAGGTTCTCCGGCAGCTGTTCCACAGACGGGGACCAAAGTGATGAAAAGAGGCCTCACCGTAAGTTTTGGTTCTTACTTTAGGAACATGTAAAAGGCCGGTACCAGAGGGCCCCAGGGTCCGCGAGGGCTCATATCCTAAAAGGATGTCAGATAAATAAGAAGGCCAGAGACCATTAAGACATTTAAAATAACTAAAAGTCAGGCAGGGGATTTATTCTGCTCCTGAAATCCTTCCAGTGGGTAAAAAAGGACTAATTGAGGTTCAAACAAAGCCACATTGCTGCTGGAATATAGTGTAAACTACTTCCAGTCAGAAATATTCCGTTTTTCTAACTTCAACTCATGTTTTTATGGCTACAAGTTCTTCCCTGGTAATTTCATAAGCACCTGTTTTGTGTGGTGGATACTGAACGGGTTGAACCAAGGAACCACTGGAACAAAAACTTACTTTCCTTCCCAACAGGGGGTACAAGCTCCTGGCCCAAAACTATAAGCTGGAACTATTTTGATGATTCACATCACTGTTTGTGTCTCTCGTCGTTCTGGTGATGCACTCTGCAGGTGTCCAATCAGACAGTGACTCATCGTCAGCCAGCAACAAGATGAGCGGGCAGAGCAGTGTGAAGCCAAATCGACCTTCTCTGGCCAAAATTCTCCTCAGTCTGGACGGCAACCTGGCCAAGCAGCAGGGTCTGTCTCATGTACTGTCAGCCCTCCAGATCATGTATGCCAGGTATGCTGTCTGCACGGTTTGAATCATCAATTTACTCTGTTTGCTTTCAGTACAAGTGCTTTAACTGGGAGGGTTAATAATAATGAAAGGCCTCTAAATCTGATCACTTTCTCTCTTAGTCCTTATTCATCCGTGTTATTGTTAAAACGAAATGTTTCTCGTTGCCACAGAGACGCAGTGGTTGGGGCTTTGATGCCCGCCAGCATGATTCTGCCTGCAGAGTGTCCATCCACCTCACCTGTTCCTCCTTTGGACTCCTCATCTTCATCCTGTGTCAGCGATGAAGAGTGTCCTCCTGTCCCCCCTGAAACTGAAGAAGTGATCAGCCCTAATCCCTGGCAAGACAAGAAGGGGGAGGTCAGGAACCCTGCATGCAAGCACGCTGCCCTCCGTTTTTCGTTTCTTGTCGACTCCTGCTGCTTGTTTTTTTTAATTGTTCCCTTGCAGAAAATGAAGTAAATACATTTCCATCAGGGTTTGACCAGCTGGGAATTGCTAACTTAGTCTGTGCCAACTAAATGAAACAGAAATACGCCTTAATGATGTTAATACAAGTCTTTGTTTTAAAATGATGGTTAAAGTTCTGAAACTCGTCATGTGGCGCGTTGGTTTGATCGTGTGGGTCGTGAGTAATGTGTTTTACTTGTGAACAGGTCCCCTCGTCAGAAGATGCCATCACCCCCTCATCAGCTGTGACTCCCTCTGCCTGTGGAGCTTCCTCGCGTCCTTTCATCCCCGTTACAGACGACCCTGGAGCCGCCAGCATCATAGCTGAGACTATGACGAAGACAAAAGAAGTGAGTCTGATGATGAATGGAGCGTGTGTGTCTGATGATGAGCTGTTGTTCCGCCGCCATCACTTAGCAGCCTTTTGTTTGATGTATTTCACAGGACTGTGAGAGCCAGAGTAAAGTGGTCGGTCCAGAGCCTCAGTATCTGGATGAGTTCACCAGTCTGCTCGTGCCCGATGATACTCGAATAATGGTAGACCTGCTAAAGCTGGCAGTGTCCTGTCGCTCCGGGGAAAAAGGGAAGGAGGTGTTGTCAGCTGTGCTCTCTGGCATGGGCACAGCTTATCCACAGGTAGCGCTGTAATCCTCGATACACAAACACACTCCAGAAGCACCTGCTCAGCAGCTGGTCAACACAAACATGTAACCAGCCAATCAGATGGCAGCAACTCAACACATCTCGTCATGTAGACATGGTGAAGACGACTTGCTGACATTTAATCTGAGCATCAGAATGAGGAAAAAAGGAAATTTAAGTGACTTTGAATGTAGCATGTTGTTGCTTTGAGTATTTCCTTTTATTTGTTTTAAGAATTCAGAATCTTTAGAATTGATATTTTGTGGTTTCTGGATGTCTGTACAATAGATAGACAGGAAAGGTGGTCAGGGAGGTGGTGTGACATGCAGCAAAGGCTGCTCTGCCAGATGAGCTGTGTTAAGTTAGTTTATTTTGTTTTGTTTGCATCAGTCACAATCAGTCCATTTCCCAAAAAAACAATCAATTAAAACAAAAACAAAATAGGCAGAAGCAAAGCTTGTATGCCTAATAATGTACACTCACAGGCAGAGTTACCTTAAATTATACAAATAACAAAGCAAATGCATTGCATACACAATGTGTGACTTTTATAAAGAAAAATCCTTTATAAGGTTGCATATCTTTACAAAATAAACTGATAAATCATCTTTTTGAATAGAAATAAAGAATTCAGCTACAACAAAACCAGTCATTTTCCATTCTCTTTCTGTCGGGCCTCTTTGCTCCCGAAGCACATTTCAGTGGCAGTTTAGTGAGTCCTGGTCATGCTAGCAGACTGTGGTAAACTAGCTTTATCTCATATAATGTGCATCTGACTTGGTTTAGTGCTTCCTTTGCTGTTGCCAACATCGGTTCCCATCTGTTGCCTCCACTATAAGCGCAAACTCCAGCGAAAGCAGCTTTGTTCGTTCCACGTCTCGGTGTAGTGAAACATAACTCTCTTCTTGCCCCAATCTAACACAAGTTGACTTTTAATGATAGCAGTCGTTGCTTTGTGCCATTTCGACTGACAGATTAGTCGTGTACATTCCTCATGGACCAAATTGTCTGAGGAATGTTTCCAACATCTTGTTGAATCCAAGACTTAAGCCCAACCTAGCGCTAGATAGGTGGAGCTAAAAAAGAGGCTGGGGATGTGTGTGTGTGTGTAGTCCCGAGTTAAGCTTGTTACGTACTCCATGAGAAGCGAGAACTTTTTTCTTGTTCTCGAGGCCCCGAGAAGAAAATGACGTAATTTTGTTCTCGCGGACGCGTTTGAAGACAGTTCTCGACACATCGGGCTGGCAGAACTTTTTTCTTGCGGGGCTCCGAGAAGTATCGTGTGATTCCTGAATTCAAACGGTGATCCGGATAACCACCAGAATTTAATCAGTTCTTCATTTTCAATTTTCCAACAACTCTGGAAATTTTTATAAAAATCCCTCCGTAACCTTATAAGTTATCTTGAGCAAAAAGACGCCAGGAAAAACACAACCTGGTGGAGGTAACAACCGGGTTCATTGCACATAAAGCAGACCCCCCCCCCCCCCCCCCCCGCAGTGATCCCTCCCCGCTGCAGACTCATGCTTCTCGTGGAGGATGGATGGACCTGACGAACAAGATGTTTTTTTCTTGTTCTTGCAGCCTCGAGAACAAGAATTCAGTT
This sequence comes from Telmatherina bonti, assembly GCF_933228915.1. Taxonomy (NCBI): domain Eukaryota; kingdom Metazoa; phylum Chordata; class Actinopteri; order Atheriniformes; family Telmatherinidae; genus Telmatherina; species Telmatherina bonti. The sequence goes on from NC_136626.1 coordinate 32,993,234, forward strand.
CTTGCTTCTCGTGGATGGAACAAGCTTTAGTTCTCATTCATCATCTCTGTGCTTCTGCAGGTTGCCGACATGCTGCTGGAGCTGTGTGTCACTGAACTGGAGGACGTTGCCACCGACTCGCAGAGCGGCCGGCTGTCCTCCCAGCCAGTTGTTGTAGAGAGCAGTCATCCATACACTGATGACACCTCGACCAGTGGCACCGTGAAGATCCCAGGTGAACACAGAGCGCTCACTTTAAGGCAATACTCAGACACAAAAGATCTCTTGTATAAACGTCTACGTTGTCCTGTAGGTGCTGAAGGTCTCAGGATAGAGTTTGATCGACAGTGTTCCACTGAGAGGCGGCATGATCCGCTAACGATCATGGACGGAGCCAACAGGATTGTCTCCGTCAGATCAGGTGATGAGAAGCAGATGCAAAAGCTCGTTGTCCTAAAACGCCATTTCTGTCAGTATATTAAAAACTCTTGTGAATGCATGATGTCCGTTCAGGCCGGGAGTGGTCCGACTGGTCCAGTGAACTGAGGATCCCAGGAGATGAGCTCAAATGGAAGTTTACAAGTGATGGTTCAGTGAATGGTTGGGGCTGGCGCTTCACGGTCTACCCCATCATGCCTGCAGCTGGTGAGTGATGTGAAGTTTAAGACGCTTCACTGGAACTGGACAGACTCTAAATGTTGTTGTTCAACGTGGTTTTTTTTTTTTTTTGTCTTCAGGTCCAAAAGACTTGCTGTCTGATCGCTGCATCTTGTCCTGCCCCTCCATGGACTTGGTCACATGCCTTTTGGATTTCAGGCTCAACTTTGCGTCCAACAGGAGCATCGTGCCCCGTCTGGCTGCGTCTCTCGCTGCGTGTGCCCAGCTTAGCGCACTAGGTATGGCCTCGTAACCTACACGTCACATCTAAAGCTGAAAATGTGTCGCGCTTTCAAATGAAAAATGGATTCTACCCCTCTCTATTGTACACCTGTTGCAACGACGGTAGCTGCCGTGTATCTAAAAGCTCGGACCATGCTGTGTATTTGTCCTGCTCAGCCACTCTAGCATGTTAATTCACTGTTCTGACTGGAATCACCAGGTTTATTGCATTAGCAGAGCACATTCATGGCATGAAGACATGATTCCATCCTCTTCTGTCCAGTAGGTTCACATATAACACATACAGTAAAGTCTGGTTGTACTCCTGGTGGAAATGTTTGTAGTTTAAATGAGCAGATTGAAAGGGAAAGGCTCCTTAAGCTGCATTTACTGTCCCAAAGAAAAGCTGATGTTTACAGTGACTTTGAAAGCTACCGAAGTACGTAATCATACATTTGTTTCGCAATGATGCCGGTGTGTTTTAGCAGGATCTATGTTGCCTGTACCAATGTCTAACAAAACCCAATGAAAACTGTTGGCTTTAGATAAATATCAGCCGTATAGCTGACTTACTTTTGAAGCACCTTAAAGCTATAGTAGGTAATGTTTCTCAGAAACATTTGTTTTACTCTGGGTGAAGTGGTTCTTCGTCCTGATAGTAGTCTATACATTCTGTAATCATGAACCATAAGAAATATAGTTAGACCCCTCAGTTTACTGTAAATCTGTAAAAACTCTGACCGATCCAAATGTTAAGACTGAACTGAAGTTGTTAATTTCTAATATTTCATAAGCTTCTTCTCTCGGCTCCCCTCCTCCCCCTCCTGCAGCGCATACCTGATAGCCACACCCTGCATATAAACAGCGTGTTAGGATGAAAATTTAAAGTAGTGAAGAAGAGACTCACAAGGCAAACGTGGCTGAGAAAATGCAGGAAGGATTTCCCAAACCGGCTCGGTTTATTTGCCTCCTCCTGCTACAGGGCACCACTTTCACATCCTGCTAGGTCCCCAACATTACCCACCCCAGCTTTAAGCTTTCTCCTTCCACCTGGGAAAGGCAGGCTCCATGTTGATCCTGTTTTATTTTATGCTCCAGTCACTCTGCCTCTTTTTTTTTTTTTTTTTTAACCCTTTAAATTGACATATAAAATCAATTTAATTCAAACTTTATTTGTGTAGCACATTTAACACAACCATCGTTGAACAAAGTGCTTCACACAGTTAAAGTCAAAATAAAATCAAATTTAAAAGTATGCATAATAATAAAAACAAAACTATCTTTGGTTATAAAATACTATAAAACAATCAGAAAAACGTTGTAAAATAGTCGAGAAATCCTGTTTAGCCAAGTTTTAAATGCTTGGGAGAAGTAATAGGCTTTCATCTTCATCTTCTGCCACTTATCCGTGGTCGGGTCGCGGGGGCAGCAGCCTAAGCAGGGAAGCCCAGACTTCCCTCTCCCCAGCCACATTTGCCAACTCTGCGGGGGGGATCCCGAGGCGTTCCCAGGCCAGCCGAGAGATATAATCCCTCCAGCGTGTCCTGGGTCTTCCCCGGGCTCTCCTCCCAGAGGCAGGTGCCTGGAACACCTCACCAGGAAGGCGTCCAGGAGGCATCCTGACCAGATGCCCGAGCCACCTCAACTGGTTCCTCTCCATGCGGAGGAGCAGCGGCTCTACTCTGAGCCCCTCCCGGATGACCGAGCTCCTCACCCTATCTCTAAGGGTGAGCCCGGCCACCCTGCGGAGGAAACCCATTTCAGCCGCCTGTATACGAGATCTCGTTCTTATGGTCACGACCCACAGCTCATGACCATAGGTGTGGGTAGGAACGTAGATCGACTGGTAAATTAAGAGCTTCGCCTTCTGGCTCAGCTCCTTTTTCACCACGACAGACCGGCGCTGAGTCCGCATTACTGCAGACGCCGCACCGATCTGTCTGTCGATCTCACGCTCCATCCTTCCCTCACTCGTGAACAAGACCCCGGGATATTTAAACTCCTCCACTTGAGGCAGGACCTGACTCCCGACCCGGAGAGGGCAATCCACCCTATTCTAGCTGAGGACCATGGTCTCAGATTTGGAGGTGCTGATTCTCATCCCAGCCGCTTCACACTCGGCCGCGAATTGCTCAAGCGAGAGCTGGAGATCACGACCAGATGAAGCCAACAGGACCATGTCATCTGCAAAAAGCAGGGACCCAATCCTGAGGCCACCAAATCGGATCCCCTCAACACCTCGCCTGCGCCTACAAATTCTGTCCATATAAGTTATGAACAGAATCGGTGATAAAGGGCAGCCTTGGCGGAGTCCAACCCTCACCGGAAACGAATCCGACTTACTACCGGCAATGCGGACCAAGCTCTGACACCTGTCGTACAGGGACCGGACAGCTCGTAAAAGGGGGTCCGGTACCCCATACTCCCAGAGTACCCCCCACAGGAGTCCCCGGGGGACACGGTCGAACGCCTACTCCAGGTCCACAAAGCACATGTAGACTGGTTGGGCAAACTCCCATGCCCCCTCCAGGACCCCAAAGAGGGTATGGAGCTGGTCCACTGTTCCGCGACCAGGACGAAAACCACACTGCTCCTCCTTAAACCGGGATTCGACTATCCGGCGGACCCTCCTCTCCAGGACCCCTGAATAGACCTTACCAGGGAGGCTGAGGAATGTGATTCCCCTGTAATTGGAACACACCCTCCGGTCCCCCTTCTTAAAAAGGGGGACCACCACCCCAGTCTGCCAATCCAGCGGTACTGCCCCCGATGTCCACGCGATGCTGCAGAGGCGTGTCAGCCAGGACAGCCCCACAGCATCCAGAGCCTTAAGGAACTCCGGGTGGATCTCATCCACTCCCGGGGCCTTGCCGCCAAGGAGCTTTTTGACCACCTCAGCGACTTCAGCCCGAGAGATAAGAGAGTCCACCCCTGAGTCCCCCAGCTCTGCCTCCTCATCGGAAGACGTGTTGGTAGGATTGAGGAGGTCTTCGAAGTATTACCTCCACCGACCCACTACGTCCCGAGTTGAGGTCAGCAGCTCCCCACCTCCACTGTACACAGTATTGATGGAGCACTGCTTCCCCCTCTTGAACCACCGGATGGTGGACCAGAATCTCCTCGAAGCCGTCCGGAAATCTTTCTCCATGGCCTCGCCGAACTCCTCCCATGCCCGAGTTTTTGCCTCGGCAACAGCCGAAGCCGCATGCCGCTTAGCCTGTCGGTACCCATCAGCTGCCTCCAGAGTCCCACAGGCCAAAAAGGCCCGATAGGACTCCTTCTTCAGCTTGACGGCATCCCTCACTGCTGGGGTCCACCAACGAGTCCTGGGATTACCGCCACGACAGGCACCAACGACCTTACAGCCACAGCTCCGGCTGGCCGCCTCAGCAATAGAGGCACGGAACACAGCCCATTGTCCCCCGCCTCACTTGATGAGAATGCCCACACCTGCTCGGCGCCTCTCACCATGAGCAACTCCAGAATGGAAGAAAGTCCAGCCCCTTTCGAGGGTACTGGTTCCAGAGCCCAAGCCATGCATCGAGGTGAGTCCAACTATATCTAGCCGGAACCGCTCAACCTCGCGCACAAGCTCAGGCTCCTTCCCCACCAGAGAGGTGACGTTCCACGTCCCTAGAGCCAGCTTCTGCAGCCGGGGATCGGACCGCCAGGGTCCCCGCCCCTTGCTGCCGCCCAGCTCACATTGCACCCGACCCTTACGGCTCCTCCCGCAGATGGTGGGGCCCATGTAACCCTTTCGGGCTGAGCCCGACCGGGCCCCATGGGTAAAGGCCCGGCCACCAGACGCTCGCTCACGTACCCCAGCTCCAGGCCTGGCTCCAGAGGGGGGTCCCGGTAACCTGCGTCCGGGCAAGGGAACATTTCTGCCCGAGTTTGTATACATCATAGGGGTCTTGTGCTTTCATTCAGACTTAAACTGCTCCAAGGAGTGCGAGGATCTAACAGAGCAGATGGTTGTTCTACAGTCTGGTAGTTGCCACAGAAAAACCTCCACCTTCTCTAATTTGGAGCCTGGTTTTAGGCACTGCCAGCAGGAGTTGATCTGCAGACCTTCAGGCTCTTGATGGAGCGTTGATGAATCTCCGTTAAACAAGACGGGGCCATATAATGCAAACATTTAAAACCGATAAATAAAACCTTCAATTGATTCTAAAAGTCACTGGGAGCCAGTACAGGAGTGATGTTCTCACTCTGCCTTTTAATGTTTTTCTGCTTTGTTTGTGATGTGAAAATGGCTCCTGCACGGTTGCGCAATGCATTTTTATTTCATGTTGCTGCTCCACCAGTGGCTGTATTTTCAAGATGGCAGGCTGTCACCACAGCTTACATATTAACAAATCTAAAATTTAGAAGACTGTGTGAGATTTTTAGCAGAAGTCATAATACACAAAGGATAACACATAAATATCAACATCGACAAACAGAGGATTTCCTTTAACACTCTGGGGACGCCGGCATTATCAGTGATGCCAGGGACCATGTTGTGTTTAATCGAGCATAGCTGTCGAACCATAAAAGATAGAAGCTTACTTTTTCCCCCCCTCTTAATCGGGAGACTCCAGGCTTTCAGACGGTAGTTCCGGCATCACTGTAGCCCATTCATAAGTGATACAGTGTTGTGTCAAAATAGGTGTTCCAATCAGAGCCTTTGTCTTTGGCGCATGACACGTGTTTGTCCAATCAGAGCTGATGATGCCTCAGGAAACGTCTCCAAACGGTGTCAATCACTATGTATCGATGTCATTAGCAGTCGGATAGCTGCCTTCTGTATTTACAAGGCCAATAAATTATGAAAATAACAGCTTTTATGCACGCATACCATGCATAATTGCTCAAACATTTGCATTACTCAAGTAGTTTATTTCAACATAAACGACACGACGGCGTCGTAACAGATGTATAACTTGGCAACAGATACAGTGTGTGCAGCTGACAGTGATTTCGGAAAGCTGCGGTGCTTCAGTACCTTTAGTCATGCTTCGAAATTATAATACTCTTTATTTCTAGCAATGCAGCCTCATTTACATAGCAGTTTGATATTTCAATTTAAAAAAAAAACAAAACAAAACAAAAAAAAAACAAGGTATAGGACATTATGGGGCATTGAAAGGTGGTGTTTGTTAGCATTTAAACCAAAAATAAAGTCAGGTTTATTTCTCTAAAATACCCTTGGTCCCCAGAGGGTTAAAACATCGTCCATGAAAAAGCAGAAATAACCAAAACTTTTCTAAACTTTTCTACAGATGATTCTGAATCAGATCGTCTGAAATATTTCTGCTCTTTAATGTGTCATTTCCAGCTGCTGGACACAGGATGTGGGCTCTGCAGAGGCTACGAAAGCTCCTGACCACAGAGTACGGTCAGTCCATCAACATTAACCGGCTGCTGGGGGACAGTGAAGGCGAAGCTCGCTCGATTGTAAGTGTTGCGTGATACTATCACACAAAGTCAATAAGCTTAGCAAGATGTTACAAACTCTGCATCTTTGTTACTGACATTTCTGTGACTTATTAGCTTTATTTCCATCTACTACTTCAGTTCTCTATAAACCTGTCTGTTACCGAAAAATAGCAGAAATGGACTAAAGAAGGAGCTTTGTGGAGCTCCAGTTTTCCTGAACGGGATGTGATTAACTGTGTTTTTTCAGAGTTTCACGGGCAGCGCTCTGGCCGCCCTGGTGAAAGGGCTCCCCGAGGCGCTGCAGAGGCAGTACGAGTACGAGGACCCCATCGTCAGAGGAGGGAAGCAGTTGCTTCATAGTCCATTTTTCAAAGTATGTTTGCATTTGTTGTTGATTGTAATCTCACGTTCTACAAGTTTTTTTTTTGTTTGATAAATTTTTAATCCATTAACGATGTAATCTCAGAGGGTAACTTTGATACTTGGGTCCAGGTCTTGGTTGCTCTTGCTTGTGACCTTGAGCTTGACACTTTACCCTGCTGTGCTGAGACCCACAAGTGGGCCTGGTTCCGTCGCTATTGCACTGCCTCCAGAGTGGCTGTAGCTCTGGATAAGAGAACATCTCTGCCCCGAGCCTTCCTGGACGAGGTGCGTATTGCCACCGACTTTTCCTTCCTCTCTTTCCCCCCAAATCCGTTTGTGATGTCTCGTCTTCCTGTCAAAGGTCACAAAGAAGATTCA